>NC_088421.1:38582916-38635416 GCF_034236695.1 Oncorhynchus nerka
TCCTTCACTCATACTGCCAAACACACCCTCGTGAAACTGACTATCCTACCGACCCTTGACTTCGGCAATGTCATTTACAAAATAGCCTCCAACACTATACTCAGCAAATTGGATGCAGTTTATCACAGTGCCATCCTTTTTGTCACCAAAGCCCCATATACTACCCACCACTGCGACCTGTATGCTCTCCTTGGTTGGCGCTCACTTCATATTCGTCACCAAAACCACTGGCTCCAGGTCATCTATAAGTCCTTGCTAGGTAAAGCCCCACCTTATCTCAGCTCACTGGTCACCATAGCAGCACGCGCTCCAGCAGGTATATTTCACTGGTCATCCCCAAAATCAATTCCTCCTTTGGCCACCTTTCCTTCCAAGTCTCTGCTGCCAATGACTGGAGCTAACGGCAAAAATCACTGAAGCTGGAGGCTCATATCTCCCTCACAGCTCACAGATCACTGTAAATAGCCCACCCAACTACCTCATCCCCATACAGTTATTTATGTTATTTATTTTGCTCCTTTGCACCCCAGTACCGCTACTTGCACATTCATCTTCTGCACATCTATCACCCCAGTGTTTAATTGCTATATTGTAATTATTTCGCCACTATGGCCTATTTTTGCATTACCTCCCTTATCCTACCTCCATTTGCACACACTTTCTATATATTTTCTCTATTGTATTATTGACTGTATGTTTGTTTATTCCATATGTAACTCTGTGTTGTTGTTTGTGTCGCACTGCCTTGCTTTATCTTGGCCAGGTCGCAGTTGTAAATGAGAACTTGTTCTCAACTAGCCTACCTGGTTAAATAAAGGTGAAATTAAAAATTAAAATAAAATAAAAAACACATATACACACATACACACACACTGCATACATACACAAACATACGCCTATATACACACACTGCACACACACACTCTAATAAGGGGAGGTCCTCTGTCCTCTGGCCAGGGAACCGGCCAATCTCTTTACCCTGTCAGTAAGAGTTCCTGTTTACTCACAGCATTTGAATTTGGTTGGCTGATGGCAGAGGGGTGCAGAGATGGCAGAGGGGTGAGGAACAGGAGAGACCTGACAGAGCTATCCCTTACAGAAAAAAACATGATTTAACATTTGGAAAATCACATGATTAAATGTCACGTGAAATCATGTGAAAACATGTTTTTGGAACACATCACATGTGATCATGTCACATGTTTGTCTCTATGTGTGTGTGCCCTGTGTTTCACAGAGTCAAGGCCTTTCAGAGCTCACTGGAGAAAATGGCATGTTTCCACACCTTTCCCACCTACCTAGTTGGAGACGACCGTGCATATGCCAATGCGTTGAATGTTCCATGGTGGTAGGCCTAAGGGAACTAAGGGAATGGCAAATGGGTAAACTAGAATCTCATCTCAATATCCTGAAACTCTAGGACACCACCAATGTCTGAATGTTAATGTTACAATTGGATACCTCAGGCAGTTAACTTATGAAGTTGCCTTTGTATCCAGGGATATCTGTGTTCTGTTTATCTCTCCTGACAAGGTCTGTCACATTTGCCCATTTGGCCTATATTGACATAAACCTCATGCAATTCAACTGGTTGATTTCACAACAAATACTGAACTTTATTCTGACTGTCAGATGTTTATGTCTGCGGATTTTCAATCAGGACTATAAAACGCATTGCCAATACTACAACTGATGCCATTTCAACCACACTACTAGTCAATGTTAATATTCATGTTGGTGACTATGATAGCCAAGATCATGGGTGAAGATCATGCATCTCGGGGGAGAAATCAGAAGCTTTACTGGCAGAATTAGGCAGCTCTGTTTTCCCTGAACGCAGCCTGATTAAAATAGGGATCTTTACCATCCTCCGTTGTGTGTTCAAAGGAAGCTTTGTCTTCAAGAACAATCTACATGAAACATAGTCCAGATTGAGCATCTGCAGCGTTTACCTTGAATGTGATCTCCGTGAACGGTGGAAACATTACCTTTAAAAGGTGCCTTGTCGACAGCGCTATAACTCACCTCAGCCCTTTTCATCACTACTGGGACATCAGGCCACAAGGCCTCTATATAGTCCAGTTACATGATTATATGAATCAACTGACAAGTAGGAAATTACTTCACTTCTTAATTTTGAAGTTGAATATAACATGATATATTCATGAATATACATGAGGATCTGAGAAAATGCCAAAGACAAAAAAACAACATTTTCACTTGAGGTGACCTGTAGTGTTAAAGTTGAACTTGTAATGGTGATTTTTCCAGGAGGTTCTAGGCTATTCTTAGCGCTCCTTGTATTAGACATCTCAGCAGCATAGTGACCACATTCTATCCAGGGAGGTCTCCTCATCTATACACATTCTGAAACGTGCTTCTTGTCATTTGACTGTAGGGCTGATTTTAGGATGCCTCTTTATTATAACTTGATTATCTAAATGACCACAGTGGTCTCAGACTTGATTGACCAGAGTCTGGTTATATTGCCTTAATGATCATACTGCAGTATAACTACATGATGCACAGTAGAACTTAGATCCAAGCTAAACCTTTTTAAGATGCATAGTGGAAAGAAACGAGGTGACCTACCGGCTCTCTTAAAAACCCTGAAAATAGATTTTTCAAAACCAGGGGAACCATGGGAATTGTAAAATAATTTGCCCAAGGGCTATTTTGGATTCAGATTCTACAGATACTCTAAGGACACCCAGTCCTAGCCAAGGACACAAATCTACATATCAAATTGTAATCTATCTCGACTATGACACGTTCATGAACTGGAACCGAAATATGGTTAATTTCAGAACATATTATTATTAAATGCTGAATCATTTTGTGGACCTCTCTCCATTTAGCGTTAGCTCTGAGTAGTAGCTCTGTTGCCATTTGGAAGTATGTTTGCATCCCAAATGGCATCCTATTCCCTACATAGTGCACTACTTTTGACCAGGGCCCATAGGGCTCTAACTAAAATGAGTGGGTTATGTAGGGAATAGGGTGCCATTTGGGACATATGTTCTCTGGAAAAGACTCAGTGAATCCATTTGCTAAAACAACATGATAATTGAACTAACCAGCTCCCTGGAGTTTATTTTTACAGCACTCAGACACAAATATGAATTCACTTATTGGAGAGAAAATGTTATTTGGAATGCAAAAGCACTATGGCTGTGGACATTGTCCAGACACTGAGGGCCTTGTTGTAACCTTATGGCAGCGTTTGTCTGGGACGAGGTGTGATACATCAGACATCCACAGTTGGGCCAGATGGAAAAGAAGCCCTCTTTACCTAATGGTGTGTCTCGCCAAGCAGCGCCGGGCTGAAGAATTACTCCTCGATTAGAAAGATGTGATTCACTCCAAAGGCTGCAGCTTCATGACTTTGTAAACTGGGTCTTTATGCGGAGGCACGTTTTGATTTTGGGAGCCGGTATGACCACACATTAAGTAGAGATTATAAGTGGAGCATTAGGGAGGTTGCCTGACATTAAACAACTAGTGAGAAAGCTGTGCAGCGACAGGCAGTGTGTGTGTCTTGTCCCTAGAAATGTACTAAACTTTCAAAGGACAACAACCGGGGTGTCTACCACCGCTGTCAAGGTGCCACGGTGTTGATGGACACTGGCTCTGTGTGTTGTTTGTGTGTGTGTGTGTGCGTGTGTCTGTTCTGTGTGTGAGTGTGTGTGTGCAGTCCTGCCTTGTTGCTCTATTGATAGGGTAAATAACCATTTTACTGAAGATCAATTGTTTGTGTGTGAGAATTTGTTCAGGTGTGGGATTTTTCCTTCGTGTGTGTGAGAAACTTGAACCTTTAGAGAAATCTATGATTGAGAATCTGCATGTTTAAAGAAACTCCCCTCATTAAATCTTCCTGAGAATGGCTATTGGTCTATAGTCCCATGCACCTCAGACTGAATGACAAATTAGTGTCATTAGCCTCAAAGGTAGCCTCATTGTGATTGGTCAACTGTTGGGGTTAGCCCGCCCTCATGTAGGTTCTCATGGGAAACGGTGTAAATTGTGTAAGATGTGTTTGTTAATATCCTCAGTATGGGATTGGAGCTCCCCGTTTAGCTTAATAAACCTGCTCCTAATGCCGCTTCACACGTTTCTTTCTCAGCTGCTTCACGTGTTACAATGATGCACGACATCCGTTCATTATGTTGATTACGTTCTGTACCGTTTCCTTCCAGGGGGATCATGTTCAACTTGCCCAGGGACACCTCTAGGCCTGGGCTGCATTCATACAGGTGAAAGGTTCAGGATATCGTACATAGAAATGTACAGTACAGAGTGTACAATTGACTATATTTTCCATGCTGAGGAATAATGTTTGTTCTGAACATTATATTTCTATCTGAGCATTCTGTAATATCACAACCCCCGTGACATGACTTATTTCAGTTCAACTTTAGGTTACATTACTTATTTCAGTTCAACTTTAGGTGACATTAGTTATTTCAGCTCAACTTTAGGTGATATTACTTATTTCACTTTGCATACTGAAAATATGATAGCTTGATGCCTTCAAGAAAGAACACAGAGAACATCTCTGTATGTCAACAGTTCAGCTTCCTTTACCTCTATAATTCAACTTCTCGGGTTTCATGTCCTCTGTTCACCCCCTGTTCTGTTCTCAGAAAAAAAGATGCAGGGAACTCCCCTGAGAGGGAACAGGAGACTGAGACAGAAAGAGAGAGCAGGTGAGAAAGAAAGGGAGAGAGCGAGAGAAAGAAAGGTAGATGAGAGAAAGAGATAGAGGGGGGAAAGAGAGTATTACAAAGGTCAAGATTAAGGTCAGAGAGTGACAGAGGTCAGAGAGTGACAGAGGTCAGAGAGTGACAGAGGGCAGAGAGTGACAGAGGTCAGAGAGTGACAGAGGTCAGAGAGTGACAGAGGTCAGAGAGTGACAGAGGTCAGTGAGTGACAGAGGTCAGAGAGTGACAGAGGTCAGAGAGTGACAGAGGTCAGAGAGTGACAGAGGTCAGTGAGTGACAGAGGTCAGAGAGTGACAGAGGTCAGAGAGTGACAGAGGTCAGAGAGTGACAGAGGTCAGGTCAGAGAGTGACAGAGGTCAGAGAGTGACAGAGGTCAGAGAGTGACAGAGGGCAGAGAGTGACAGAGGTCAGAGAGTGCTTAGTCCCCTCCTGTACTCCCTGTTCACCCACGACTCCAACACCATCATTAAGTTTGCTGGCGACTCAACGGCTGTAGGCCTGATCACTGACAACGATGAGACAGACTATAGGGAGGAGGTCAGAGACCTGGCAATGTGGTGCCAGGACAACAAGCTTTCCCTCAACATGAGCCAAACACAGGCGCTGATCGTAGACTACAGGAAAAGGTGGGCTGAACACGCCCCCTCTCACATCGACTGGGCTGTAGTGTAACGAATCGAGAGCTTCAAGTTCCTTGGTGTCCACATCACCAACAAACTATCGTGGTCCAAACACACCAAGACAGTCGTGAAGAGGGCACGACAGTGCCTATTCCCCCTCAGGAGACAAAAGATTTGGCATGAGTCCCCAGATCCTCAAAAAGCTATACAGCTGTACCATCGAGAGCATCCTGACCGGTTGCATCACCGCCTGGTATGGCAACTGCTCGATATCCGACCATAAGGCGCAACAGAGGGTAGTGCGTACAGCCCACTAGATCACCGGGGCCAAGCTTTTTGCCATCCAGGACCTCTATACTAGGTGGTGTCAGAGAGAGAGATTGCACAGATTATGACAGACCTGGGCCCTGACAGTAAATCTCAGTAAGACAAAAAACAATGGTGTTGCAAAAAAGGTCCAGTTGCCAGGACCACAAATACAAATTCCATCTAGACACCGTTACCTTCGAGCACAGAAAAAACTAGACGTACAGTACCAGTCAAAGGTTTGGACACACCTACTCCTTCCAGGGTTTTATTTTATTTGTACTATTTTCTACATTGTAGAATAATAGTGAAGACATCAAAACTATGAAATTACACATATGGAATCATGTAGTAACCAAAAAAAGTGTTAAACAAATCAAAATATATTTTATATTTGAGATTCTTCAAGTAGCCACCCTTTGCCTTGATGACAGCTTTGCACACGCTTGACATTCTCTCAACCAACTTCATGAGGTAGTCACCTGGAATGCATTTAAATTAACAGGTGTGCCTTGTTAAAAGTGATTTGTGGATTTTCTTTCCTTCTTGAGCCAATCAGTTGTGTATTGATAAGATAAGGGTGGTATACAGAAGATAGCCCTATTTGGTAAAATACCAAGTCCATAGTATGGCAAGAAGAGCTTAAATAAGCAAAGAGAAATGACAGACCATCATTACTTTAAGACATGAAGCAGTCAATGTGAAAAAAATCAAGAACTTTGAACGGTTCTTCAAGTGCAGTTGCAAAAACCATCAAGCGCTACAATATGATGACCTGGCTCTCATGAGGACCGCCACAGGAAAGGAAGACCCAGAGTTACTCTGCTGCAGAGGATAAGTTCATTAGAGTTGCCAGCCTCAGAAATTGCAGCCCCAAAAAATACAGAGTTCAAGTAACAGAAACATCTCAACATCAACTGTTCAGAGGAGACGTGCGTGAATCAGGCCTTCATAGTCAAATAGCTGCAAAGAAACCATTATTTAAGGACACAAATAATAATAAGAGACTTGCTTGGGACAAGAAACACGAGCAATGGATGTTAGACCAGTGGAAATCTTTCCTTTGGTCTGATGAGTCCAGATTTGAGATTTTTGGTTCCAACCGCTGTGTGTTTATGAGAAACAGAGTAAGTGAACGGATGATCTCCACATGTGTGGTTCCCACCATGAAGCATGGAAGAAGAGGTGTTTGGGTGTGCTTTGCTGGTAACAATGTCTGTGATTTATTTATAATTCCAGGCACACTTAACCAGCATGGCTACCACAGCATGCTGCAGCTATATGCCATCCCATCTGGTTTGCACTTAGTGGGACTATCATTTGTTTTTCAACAGGACAAGGACAAGGAGAGTGATGGAGTGCTGCATGAGATGACCTGGCCTCCACAATCACCCTACCTCAACCCAGTTGAGAGGGTTTGGGATGAGTTGGACTGCAGAGTGAAGGGAAAGCATATGTTGAGAATGGTGGAAAAGCATTCCAGGTAAAGCTGGTTGAGAGAATACCAAGAGTGTGCAAAGCTGTCATCTAAAATCTAAAATATATTTTGATATGTTTATCACTTTTTTGGTTACTACATGAGTCCGCATGTGTTATTTCATAGGTATTCTACAATGAAGAAAATAGTCAAAATAAAGTAAAACCCTTGAATGACTTGGTGTCCAAACCTTGGACTGTTACTGTACCTCGGCCTAAACATAAGCGCCACAGGTAACTTCCATAAAGCTGTGAACTATCTGAGAGAAAAGGCAAGAAGGGCTTTCTATGCCATCAAAAGGAACATAAAATTTGACATACCAATTAGCATCTGGCTAAAAATACTTGAATCAGTTAAAGAACCCATTGCCCTTTATGGTTGTGAGGTCAGGGGTCCGCTCACCAACCAACAATTCACAAAATGGGACAAACACCAAATTGAGACTTGCAGAGTTCTGCAAAAATATCCTCCGTGTAAAACGTAAAACACCAAATAATGCATGCAGAGCAGAATTATTAATTATCAAAATCCAGAAAAGAGCCGTTAAATTCTACAACCACCTAAAAGGAAGCGATTCCAAAACCTTCCATAACAAAGCCATCACCTACAGAGAGAAGAGTCCTGATCCTGGGACTCTGTTCACAAACACAAACACACCCCACAGAGCCCCAGGACAGCAACACAATTAGACCCAACCAAATCATGAGAAAATAAAAAGATAATTACTTGACACATTGGAAAGAAATTATAAAAAACAGAGCAAGCTAGAATGCTATTTGGCCCTAAACAGACAGTACACAGTGGCAGAATACCTGACCACTGTGACTGACCCAAACTTATTAAGGAAAGCTTTGACTATGGACAGACTCAGTGAGCATAGCCTTGCTATTGAGAAAGGCCGCCATAGGCAGACCTGGGTCTCAAGAGAAGACAGGTTATGTGCACACTGCCCACAAATGAGGTGGAAACTGAGGTGCACTTCCTAACCTCCTGCCAAATGTATGACCATATTAGAGACACATAATTCCCCCATATTACACAGATCCACAAAGAATTTTAAAACAAACCCAATTTTGATAAACTCCCACATCTACTGGGTGAAATACCACAGTGTGTCATCACAGCAGCAAGGTTTTGTTTCTTAATTCCTTTTATTTCTTTACCTACCTATTGTTCACCTAACACCTTTTTTTGCACTATTGGTTAGAGCCTGTAAGTAAGCATTTCACTGTAAGGTCTACACCTATTGTATTCGGCGCACGTGACAAATCAGATTTGATTTGATTTGATTTGTGATCTGTTGCTTGGCAACCAGTGAAGAACAAACACCATTGTAAATACAATCCATATTTATGTTTATTTATTTTCCCTGTTGCACTTTAACTATTTGCACATAATATGACATTTGTAATGTCTTTACTCTTTTGTATATCATCAACATCAGATCATTAGGCCTGCTGTGATGCCATAATGATGCTGTTGGGGTTATCTGGAGGTTATGGGGCGGTTAGGAGGCGACTGTGTGGGAGCTTTGTTTTATAGGGGCTGGAAGGGACCACATAGCTGGGAACCCACAATGTTTCAGCTCATTCACATTCAATGTTCAATACAATTGTATAAACTATTTGCACATAGTATGACATTTGTAATGGCTTTATTCTTTTGGACCTTCTGTGAGTGTAATGTTTACTGTTCATTTTTCACTTTTGTTTATCATCTATTTCACTTGCTTTGGTAATGCCAATAAAGCCCTTACATTGAAATTGAATTTAGAGAGACAGAGAGACAGAGAGACAGAGAGACAGAGACAGACAGACAGAGAGAGAGAGAGAGACAGACAGACAGACAGACAGACAGACAGACAGACAGACAGACAGACAGACAGACAGACAGACAGAGAGAGAGAGAGAGAGAGAGAGAGAGAGAGAGAGAGAGAGAGAGAGAGAGAGAGAGAGATTGAGCAAAATGAGTCATGTACGATTCAGGGAAAGAGGGAAGTGATAGTGGCTTGTGGTGCAGACAAGTGTAGTTGAGAGGAACAGCGTGTCTCCCAGTCACTCCTGGCTCCAGAAGGTGTCAGGGCATGTTTAGGGGTTGTTTACTGTTCTCTATGTTGGACCTACTCAGGGAAGGGGATGGAAACAAGCAGTAATGTTTGCAGACTAAATGGCACCCTATTCCCTTTTTAGTGCACTACTTTGACCAGGATCTATTGGGCTCTGGTCAAAAGTAGTGTACTATATAGGGAAGAGGGTGCCGTTTGGGATGTACACTAAGGCTGGCCTATGGGTGTGAAGCCATTGGTTTGTGAATGAAGGCCAAGCCCGAAGTTATATATCGTCAACATCAGATCATTAGGGCTGCTGTGATGCCACAATGATGCTGTTGGGGTTATCTGGAGGTTATGGGGCGGTTAGGAGGCGACTGTGTGGGAGCTTTGTTTTATAGGGGCTGGAAGGGACCACATAGCTGGGAACACACAATGTTTCAGCTCATTCACATTCAATGTTCAATACAATTGTATAAAAGTGGAATAATCCGAATGAATATAAATTGAATAAAAATATAAGACTCGTTTTGGGGAAAGCAGGTCTCCATGCTGATCATACTCTTGAACGTGATTTTGCTTCAAAATAAAATTGTTACAAATACAACGTTCATAGTTGTCTTACTGAACATAAAACCTGGTTGTGCCTCTTCATTCTGCAATAGTAATGGACTGGACTGTGTGTGTCAAGGAGCATGTTTGGGAGAGAGGAGTGGGGGATGTACTGGACTGGATGTGTGTTTGGGAGAGAGGAGTGGTGGATGTACTGGACTGTGTGTTTGGGAGAGAGGAGTGGGGGATGTACAGGACTGTGTGTTTGGGAGAGAGGAGGGGGGATGTACTGGACTGTGTGTTTGGGAGAGAGGAGTGGTGGATGTACTGGACTGTGTGTTTGGGAGAGAGGAGTGGGGGATGTACAGGACTGTGTGTTTGGGAGAGAGGAGTGGGGGATGTACAGGACTGTGTGTTTGGGAGAGAGGAGTGGGGGATGTACAGGACTGTGTGTTTGGGAGAGAGGAGTGGTGGATGTACTGGACTGTGTGTTTGGGAGAGAGGAGTGGGGATGTACAGGACTGTGTGTTTGGGAGAGAGGAGTGGGGGATGTACAGGACTGTGTGTTTGGGAGAGAGGAGTGGGGGATGTACTGGACTGTGTGTTTGGGAGAGAAGAGGGGGGATGTACGGGACTGTCTGTTTGGGAGAGAGGAGTGGTGGATGTACTGGACTGTGTGTTTGGGAGAGAGGAGTGGGGGATGTACAGGACTATGTGTTTGGGAGAGAGGAGTGGTGGATGTACTGGACTGTGTGTTTGGGAGAGAGGAGTGGGGGATGTACTGGACTGTGTGTTTGGGAGAGAGGAGTGGTGGATGTACTGGACTGTGTGTTTGGGAGAGAGGAGTGATGGATGTACTGGACTGTGTGTTTGGGAGAGAGGAGTGGGGGATGTACAGGACTATGTGTTTGGGAGAGAGGAGGGGGGATGTACTGGACTGTGTGTTTGGGAGAGAGGAGGGGTGCTGGACTCTACACTCTTAGCCAGGACTACAGTACACTCTTAGTGGGAGATGTGATGGACTCTACACTCTTAGCCAGGACTACAGTACACTCTTAGTGGGAGATGTGCTGGACTCTACACTCTCAGCCAGGACTACAGTACACTCTTAGTGGGAGATGTGCTGGACTCTACACTCTCAGCCAGGACTACAGTACACTCTTAGTGGGAAATGTGCTGGACTCTACACTCTTAGCCAGGACTACAGTACACTCTTAGTGGGAGATGTGCTGGACTCTACACTCTCAGCCAGGACTACAGTACACTCTTAGTGGGAGATGTGCTGGACTCTACACTCTTAGCCAGGACTACAGTACACTCTTAGTGGGAGATGTGCTGGACTCTACACTCTCAGCCAGGACTACAGTACACTCTTAGTGGGAAATGTGCTGGACTCTACACTCTTAGCCAGGACTACAGTACACTCTTAGTGGGAGATGTGCTGGACTCTACACTCTCAGCCAGGACTACAGTACACACTTAGTGGGAGATGTGTTGGACTCTACACTCTCAGCCAGGACTACAGTACACTCTTAGTGGGAGATGTGCTGGACTCTACACTCTTAGCCAGGACTACAGTACACTCTTAGTGGGAGATGTGATGGACTCTACACTCTTAGCCAGGACTATAGTACACTCTTAGTGGGAGATGTGCTGGACTCTACACTCTCAGCCAGGACTACAGTACACTCTTAGTGGGAGATGTGCTGGACTCTACACTCTCAGCCAGGACTACAGTACACTCTTAGTGGGAAATGTGCTGGACTCTACACTCTTAGCCAGGACTACAGTACACTCTTAGTGGGAGATGTGCTGGACTCTACACTCTCAGCCAGGACTACAGTACACTCTTAGTGGGAGATGTGCTGGACTCTACACTCTCAGCAAGGACTACAGTACACTCTTAGTGGGAGATGTGTGGACTCTACACTTTTAGAAGTAAAGGTGCCTGGAAGAACCTTTTGGGTTGCCACACCGGAGGAAAACTTCCAGTTCAAAAAGGTTTTCTGGAGGAACCCCTCTGAAAAGGGTATTTGAGGAACCCCTCTGAAAAGGGCATTTGAGGAACACCTCTGAAAAGGGTCTTTAAGGAACCCCTCTGAAAAGGGTCTTTGAGGAACCCCTCTGAAAAGGGTCTTCGATGAACCCCTCTGAAAAGGGTCTTCGATGAACCCCTCTGAAAAGGGTCTTCGATGAACCCCTCTGAAAAGGGTCTTTGAGGAACCCCTCTGAAAAGGGTCTTTGAGGAACCCCTCTGAAAAGGGTCTTCGATGAACCCCTCTGAAAAGGGTCTTTGAGGAACCCCTCTGAAAAGGGTCTTTGAGGAACCCCTCTGAAAAGGGTCTTTGAGGAACCCCTCTGAAAAGGGTCTTCGATGAACCCCTCTGAAAAGGGTCTTTGAGGAACCCCTCTGAAAAGGGTATTTGAGGAACCCCTCTGAAAAGGGTCTTTGAGGAACCCCTCTGAAAAGGGTCTTCGATGAACCCCTCTGAAAAGGGTCTTTGAGGAACCCCTCTGAAAATGGTCTTTGAGGAACCCCTGTGTTAAATTTCAAATCTGAGCCTTTTTTTAATGGGAGGGGTTCAATTTGGAACTTTTTTAATAATATATTGTACAGGTGGAAGCATATCAGATTGGAGGCATGGTTTATTGGAGACGTGGCCTTCATATAGTTGTTTTTGGTCACCTTTTAGCATAAATGTAATTCCTGTTCATCATCTTAAATTTGTACACTGCAAATTAAAATAATCCTTAAATATTTATGTGTATTACATATTTTAATATAATATTAATAATATTAACATAGCTGATTCCATACAATAATAAAGTGGTAACTATTCCAACTTTGGGATTTGCATTGGCTCTTCAGGAACATACACCTCTGTTAGCCTCATTGAAGCTACACAACTATCAGTTTTCAACCTCAATGTGTGATGACAATACAACAGAACAGATGAACAGGAATAACATTTATTCTCTGCCCCCCCCCCCAAAAAAAATCACGCCATGCCTCAACTACAGGGTTCCTCCAGGAACCCGTTGCTACATTCAACCATTGATAGTTCCTCTAAGAACCATCAACTAAGGTGTACACCGAAGGTGTAAACATAGACCTCTGACTTGAGAACTCCAGGGGTTCCTTGAGGATCTCGAGGCTAATTCTAAGAGTGTACTCTGTGTACTCTGTGTCAAGGCGTGGGTTTGGGAGAGAGGAGTGGGGATGTTTGGGAGAGAGGAGTGGGGATGTTAGGGAGAGAGGAGTGGGGATGTTTGGGAGAGAGGAGTGGGGATGTTTGGGAGAGAGGAGTGGGGATGTTAGGGAGAGAGGAGTGGGGATGTTTGGGAGAGAGGAGTGGGGATGTTTGGGAGAGAGGAGTGGGGATGTTTGGGAGAGAGGAGTGGGGATGTTTGGGAGAGAGGAGTAGGGATGTTAGGGAGGGAGGAGTGGGGATGTTTGAGAGAGAGGAGTGGGGATGTTTGGGAGAGAGGAGTGGGGATGTTTGGGAGAGAGGAGTGGGGATGTTAGGGAGAGAGGAGTGAGGATGTTTGGGAGAGAGGAGTGGAGATGTTTGGGAGAGAGGAGTGGGGATGTTAGGGAGAGAGGAGTGGGGATGTTTGGGAGAGAGGAGTGGGGATGTTTGGGAGAGAGGAGTGGGGATGTTTGGGAGAGAGAAGTGGGGATGTTTGGGAGAGAGGAGTGGGGATGTTTTGGTGAGAGGAGTGGGGATGTTTGGGAGAGAGGAGTAGGGATGTTAGGGAGAGAGGAGTGGGGATGTTTGGGTGAGAGGAGTGGGGGATGTTTGGGAGAGAGGAGTGGGGGTGCTTGGGAGAGAGGAGTGGGGATGTTTGGGAGAGAGGAGAGGGGATGTTAGGGAGAGAGGAGTGGGGATGTTTGGGAGAGAGGAGTGGGGATGTTTGGGAGAGAGGAGTGGGGATGTTAGGGAGAGAGGAGTGGGGATGTTTGGGAGAGAGGAGTGGGGATGTTTGGGAGAGAGGAGTGGGGATGTTTGGGAGAGAGGAGTAGGGATGTTAGGGAGAGAGGAGTGGGGATGTTTGAGAGAGAGGAGTGGGGATGTTTGGGAGAGAGGAGTGGGGATGTTTGGGAGAGAGGAGTGGGGATGTTAGGGAGAGAGGAGTGAGGATGTTTGGGAGAGAGGAGTGGGGATGTTTGGGAGAGAGGAGTGGGGATGTTAGGGAGAGAGGAGTGGGGATGTTTGGGAGAGAGGAGTGGGGATGTTTGGGAGAGAGGAGTGGGGATGTTTGGGAGAGAGAAGTGGGGATGTTTGGGAGAGAGGAGTGGGGATGTTTTGGTGAGAGGAGTGGGGATGTTTGGGAGAGAGGAGTAGGGATGTTAGGGAGAGAGGAGTGGGGATGTTTGGGTGAGAGGAGTGGGGGATGTTTGGGAGAGAGGAGTGGGGGTGCTTGGGAGAGAGGAGTGGGGATGTTTGGGAGAGAGGAGTGGGGATGTTAGGGAGAGAGGACTGGGGATGTTTGGGAGAGAGGAGTGGGAATGTTAGGGAGAGAGGAGTGGGGATGTTTGGGAGAGAGGAGTGGGGATGTTTGGGAGAGAGGAGTGGGGATGTTAGGGAGAGAGGAGTGGGGATGTTTGGGAGAGAGGAGTGGGGATGTTTGGGAGAGAGGAGTGGGGATGTGGGGATGTTTGGGAGAGAGGAGTGGGGATGTTTGGGAGAGAGGAGTAGGGATCTTATGGAGAGAGGAGTGGGGATGTTTGGGAGAGAGGAGTGGGGATGTTTGGGAGAGAGGAGTGGGGATGTTAGGGAGAGAGGAGTGAGGATGTTTGGGAGAGAGGAGTGGGGATGTTTGGGAGAGAGGAGTGGGGATGTTAGGGAGAGAGGACTGGGGATGTTTGGGAGAGAGGAGTGGGGATGTTTGGGAGAGAGGAGTGGGGATGTTTGGGAGGGAGAAGTGGGATGTTTGGGAGAGAGGAGTAGGGATGTTAGGGAGAGAGGAGTGGGGATGTTTGGGAGAGAGCAGTGGGGATGTTTGGGAGAGAGGAGTGGGGATGTTAGGGAGAGAGGAGTGAGGATGTTTGGGAGAGAGGAGTGGGGATGTTAGGGAGAGAGGAGTGGGGATGTTAGGGAGAGAGGAGTGGGGATGTTTGGGAGAGAGGAGTGGGGATGTTTGGGAGAGAGGAGTGGGGATGTTTGGGAGAGAGGAGTGGGGATGTTTGGAAGAGAGGAGTAGGGATGTTAGGGAGAGAGGAGTGGGGATGTTTGAGAGAGAGGGGTGGGGATGTTTGGGAGAGAGGAGTGGGGATGTTTGGGAGAGAGGAGTGGGGATGTTAGGGAGAGAGGAGTGGGGATGTTTGGGAGAGAGGAGTGGGGATGTTTGGGAGAGAGGAGTGGGGATGTTAGGGAGAGAGGAGTGGGGATGTTTGGGAGAGAGGAGTGGGGATGTTTGGGAGAGAGGAGTGGGGATGTTTGGGAGAGAGGAGTGGGGATGTTTGGGAGAGAGGAGTAGGGATGTTAGGGAGAGAGGAGTGGGGATGTTTGAGAGAGAGGAGTGGGGATGTTTGGGAGAGAGGAGTGGGGATGTTTGGGAGAGAGGAGTGGGGATGTTAGGGAGAGAGGAGTGAGGATGTTTGGGAGAGAGGAGTGGGGATGTTTGGGAGAGAGGAGTGGGGATGTTTGGGAGAGAGGAGTGGGGATGTTTGGGAGAGAGGAGTGGGGATGTTTGGGAGAGAGAAGTGGGGATGTTTGGGAGAGAGGAGTGGGGATGTTTGGGTGAGAGGAGTGGGGGATGTTTGGGAGAGAGGAGTGGGGGTGCTTGGGAGATAGGAGTGGGGATGTTTGGGAGAGAGGAGTGGGGATGTTAGGGAGAGAGGACTGGGATGTTTGGGAGAGAGGAGTGGGGATGTTTGGGAGAGAGGAGTGGGGATGTTTGGGAGAGAGAAGTGGGGATGTTTGGGAGAGAGGAGTGGGGATGTTTTGGTGAGAGGAGTGGGGATGTTTGGGAGAGAGGAGTGGGGATGTTAGGGAGAGAGGAGTGGGGATGTTTCGGTGAGAGGATTGGGGGATGTTTGGGAGAGAGGAGTGGGGGTGCTTGGGAGAGAGGAGTGGGGATGTTTGGGAGAGAGGAGTGGGGATGTTAGGGAGAGAGGACCAGGGATGTTTGGGAGAGAGGATGTTTGGGAGAGAGGAGTGGGGATGTTCTGGAGAGAGGAGTGGGGATGTTTGGGAGAGAGGAGTGGGATGTTTGGGAGAGAGGAGTAGGGATGTTAGGGAGAGAGGAGTGGGGATGTTTGGGAGAGAGCAGTGGGGATGTTTGGGAGAGAGGAGTGGGGATGTTAGGGAGAGAGGAGTGAGGATGTGTTGGTGAGAGGAGGGGGATAATTGGGAGAGAGGAGTGGGGATGTTAGGGAGAGAGGAGTGGGGATGTTTGGGTGAGAGGAGTGGGGATGTTAGGGAGAGAGGAGTGGGGATGTTTGGGAGAGAGGAGTGGGGATGTTAGGGAGAGAGGAGTGGGGATGTTAGGGAGAGAGGAGTGGGGATGTTTGGGAGAGAGGAGTGGGGATGTTTGGGAGAGAGGAGTGGGGATGTTTGGGAGAGAGAAGTGGGGATGTTTGGGAGAGAGGAGTGGGGATGTTTGGGAGAGAGGCTTGGGGATGTTTGGGAGAGAGGAGTGGGGGATGTTTGGGAGAGAGGAGTGGGGGTGCTTGGGAGAGAGGAGTGGGGATGTTTGGGAGAGAGGAGTGGGGATGTTTGGGAGAGAGGAGTGGGGATGTTTGGGAGAGAGGAGTGGGGATGTTAGGGAGAGAGGAGTGGGGATGTTTGGGAGAGAGGAGTGGGGATGTTTGGGAGAGAGGAGTGGGGATGTTTGGGAGAGAGAAGTGGGGATGTTTGGGAGAGAGGAGTGGGGATGTTTGGGAGAGAGGCTTGGGGATGTTTGGGAGAGAGGAGTGGGGGATGTTTGGGAGAGAGGAGTGGGGGTGCTTGGGAGAGAGGAGTGGGGATGTTTGGGAGAGAGGAGTGGGGATGTTTGGGAGAGAGGAGTGGGATATTTGGGAGAGAGGAGTGGGGGTGCTTGGGAGAGAGGAGTGGGGATGTTTGGGAGAGAGGAGTGGGGGATGTGTGGGGGTTGGTGGGGAATAGAGCAGTGAAGAGTGGAATGAGAAGAATGCTTTGGATTGAAGTATATCCTGTCAGCTGAAAGTTCTTTATTTCTCTCTCTCTCTCTCTCTCTCTCTCTCTCTCTCTCTCTCTCTCTCTCTCTTTCTCTCTCTTTCTCTCTCTCTCTTTCTCTCTTAACAGCTGTGCGGGTGCAGAGGGGAAGAGTTTTGACTTGTGAGGAGGAAGGGTCTCCTCTCGAGGTCTCCAGCTGAATAGCTCTGCCTGTTCGACCTGGAACGTGACACTGAGGTCATATGACCCTTGACCTCTGAGTTAGCCTCTCAACTCCACCTCTTTATCTAGGGTCATATGTTTAGAGCCAGGCCCAATATGAAAATAATCAGCCCCCATACACCCCTCTTCCTCTAGTCTCTGTAAAAAGATTGGTAATAGCAATAGAAAGACATGACTTGTCTGTAGCGCTTTTCATGGTTGTGGAGTAACAGGTAGCTTGGGAAGTGTCCAGGCTTCTCACATGGGGGAACCTGTGGCCCTGTGAGTTATATATATCCTAATTCATAGCAGGTTGAATGTGAGTTGTAGATATCTTCATTCAGGGGTTCCCACTCAGGCCCCCCTTCCAGCATAAGGGAACCCCCCCCACCTCCCCCATACACAAACCACGTCTATTTCTGTGGGCACAAGCATTGTTCATGACACAAACTGGTTACACCCCTCTTGTTGGCGGAGAGACCATTTTGCAGGTTTTAAAATATATTTTCTTGCAATTCTATACATTTACAACCTAGCTGACATGCAACTTGATCTGGACATTTCTGACAAGTTATAAACAGCTCTCTAAGGTCTGCAATCACATGACATGAGAAAAGGAATACTGATGATGCACTACCCAATTTGGAAATTGCACCTTGTGCATCTTATTATTACAACTTGCAATAGTAAGTTGAAAGCCGGGATGAGCGCGCGGGGGGGGACCACTGTCCTAATTCATAGCAGGTTGAATGCGGAGAGGGGCGGTTGACAATGCAAGTCACCCTCCACTCCACCCAGGGATAAGAGCAGGCTGACTCTAGACAGGCTGCTTAGCTCCACTAGCCTTTTAACAGTCTCGTTCCTGATTGAATATAGAAAAGCCTGGACTCTAAAAGAAAAAAAGCAGGTGTGTGTTTGTGTGTGTGTGTGTGTGTGTGTGTGTGTGTGTGTGTGTGTGTGTGTGTGTGTGTGTGTGTGTGTGTGTGTGTGTGTGTGTGTGTGTGTTGCCAGCCAGGTGGCAGGGCCAGGTCAGGTGGTAGTAGTCGGGCTGGGTGACTACCACAGGGTAGCACCACTCCTCCCACAGACCCTGAGCTGCCCAGCGTGCTTCAGGACTTAGAGCCAAAGCCGGGGATTATCTCCTCTGAACTCCCACCTCTACCACCCACCTTCTTAGGAGGGACCAGGCAGGCAACAACCCACCTGCACGGCCACTGGCATCAGACCCTGACCCCCACACACACACAGAAACAGACACACACACACACATATATATACATAAACACACACATGAATACACATATGAATGCCCACACACAAATACAAATGCTCACACGTAAATTCTCACAAGAACGCAGACACACGCACGCACGCACACACACACACACACACACACACACACACACACACACACACACACACACACACACACACACACACACACCCCTCTGATCCACTGAATGAGTGTTTGCCAAAGGCACATGATTGTATGAGGTTACCATTCCTTTAGACTGGGTAAAAGGCCAGGTTGAGTGTATGAGGTTACCATTCCTTTAGACAGGGTAAAAGGCCAGGTTGAGTGTATGAGGTTACCATTCCTATAGACAGGGTAAAAGGCCAGGTTGAGTGTATGAGGTTACCATTTCTTTAGACTGGGTAAAAGGCCATGTTGAGTGTATGAGTGTACCATTCCTTTAGGCAGGGTAAAAGGCCAGGTTGAGTGTATGAGGTTACCATTCCTTTAGACAGGGTAAAAGGCCAGGTTGAGTGTATGAGGTTACCATTCCTATAGACAGGGTAAAAGGCCAGGTTGAGTGTATGAGGTTACCATTTCTTTAGACTGGGTAAAAGGCCATGTTGAGTGTATGAGTGTACCATTCCTTTAGACTGGGTAAAAGGCCATGTTGAGTGTATGAGTGTACCATTCCTTTAGACTGGGTAAAAGGCCAGGTTGAGTGTATGAGGTTACCATTCCTTTAGACTGGGTAAAAGGCCAGGTTGAGTGTATGAGGTTACCATTCCTTTAGACAGGGTGAAAGGCCAGGTTGAGTGTATGAGTGTACCATTCCTTTAGACTGGGTAAAAGGCCATGTTGAGTGCATGAGGTTACCATTCCTTTAGACAGGGTAAAAGGCCAGGTTGAGTGTATGAGGTTACCATTCCTTTAGACAGGGTAAAAGGCCATGTTGAGTGTATGAGTTTACCATTCCTTTAGACAGGGTAAAAGGCCAGGTTGAGTGTATGAGGTTACCATTCCTTTAGACTGGGTAAAAGGCCAGGTTGAGTGTATGAGGTTACCATTCCTTTAGACAGGGTAAAAGGCCAGGTTGAGTTAATGAGCTTACCATTCCTTTAGACAGGGTAAAAGGCCAGGTTGAGTGTATGAGGTTACCATGCCTTTAGACAGGGTAAAAGGCCAGGTTGAGTGTATGAGGTTACCATTCCTTTAGACAGGGTAAAAGGCCAGGTTGGGTGTATGAGGTTACCATTCCTTTAGACTGGGTAAAGGGCCAGGTTGAGTGTATGAGGTTACCATTCCTTTAGACAGGGTAAAAGGCCAGGTTGAGTGTATGAGTGTACCATTCCTTTAGACAGGGTAAAAGGCCAGGTTGAGTGTATGAGGTTGCCATTCCTTTAGACTGCGTAAAAGGCCAGGTTGAGTGTATGAGTGTACCATTCCTTTAGACAGGGTAAAAGGCCAGGTTGAGTTAATGAGCTTACCATTCCTTTAGACAGGGTAAAAGGCCAGGTTGAGTGTATGAGGTTACCATTCCTTTAGACAGGGTAAAAGGCCAGGTTGAGTGTATGAGGTTACCATTCCTTTAGACAGGGTAAAAGGCCAGGTTGAGTGTATGAGTGTACCATTCCTTTAGACTGGGTAAATGGCCAGGTTGAGTGTATGAGGTTACCATTCCTTTAGACAGGGTAAAAGGCCATGTTGAGTGTATGAGTGTACCATTCCTTTAGACAGGGTAAAAGGTCAGGTTGAGTGTATGAGGTTACCATTCCTTTAGACTACGTAAAAGGCCAGGTTGAGTGTATGAGTGTACCATTCCTTTAGACTGGGTAAAAGGCCATGTTGAGTGTATGAGTGTACCATTCCTTTAGACTGGGTAAAAGGCCAGGTTGAGTGTATGAGGTTACCATTCCTTTAGACTGGGTAAAAGGCCAGGTTGAGTGTATGAGGTTACCATTCCGTTAGACAGGGTAAAAGGCCAGGTTGAGTGTATGAGTGTACCATTCCTTTAGACTGGGTAAATGGCCATGTTGAGTGTATGAGTGTACCATTCCTTTAGACAGGGTAAAAGGCCAGGTTGAGTGTATGAGGTTACCATTCCTTTAGACTGGGTAAATGGCCAGGTTGAGTGTATGAGGTTACTATTCCTTTAGACAGGGTAAAAGGCCATGTTGAGTGTATGAGTGTACCATTCCTTTAGACAGGGTAAAAGGTCAGGTTGAGTGTATGAGGTTACCATTCCTTTAGACTGCGTAAAAGGCCAGGTTGAGTGTATGAGTGTACCATTCCTTTAGACAGGGTAAAAGGCCAGGTTGAGTTAATGAGCTTACCATTCCTTTAGACAGGGTAAAAGGCCAGGTTGAGTGTATGAGGTTACCATTCCTTTAGACAGGGTAAAAGGCCAGGTTGAGTGTATGAGGTTACCATTCCTTTAGACAGGGTAAAAGGCCAGGTTGAGTGTATGAGTGTACCATTCCTTTAGACTGGGTAAATGGCCAGGTTGAGTGTATGAGGTTACCATTCCTTTAGACAGGGTAAAAGGCCATGTTGAGTGTATGAGTGTACCATTCCTTTAGACAGGGTAAAAGGTCAGGTTGAGTGTATGAGGTTACCATTCCTTTAGACTACGTAAAAGGCCAGGTTGAGTGTATGAGTGTACCATTCCTTTAGACTGGGTAAAAGGCCATGTTGAGTGTATGAGTGTACCATTCCTTTAGACTGGGTAAAAGGCCAGGTTGAGTGTATGAGGTTACCATTCCTTTAGACTGGGTAAAAGGCCAGGTTGAGTGTATGAGGTTACCATTCCGTTAGACAGGGTAAAAGGCCAGGTTGAGTGTATGAGTGTACCATTCCTTTAGACTGGGTAAATGGCCATGTTGAGTGTATGAGTGTACCATTCCTTTAGACAGGGTAAAAGGCCAGGTTGAGTGTATGAGGTTACCATTCCTTTAGACTGGGTAAATGGCCAGGTTGAGTGTATGAGGTTACTATTCCTTTAGACAGGGTAAAAGGCCATGTTGAGTGTATGAGTGTACCATTCCTTTAGACAGGGTAAAAGGTCAGGTTGAGTGTATGAGGTTACCATTCCTTTAGACTGCGTAAAAGGCCAGGTTGAGTGTATGAGTGTACCATTCCTTTAGACTGGGTAAAAGGCCACGTTGAGTGTATGAGGTTACCATTCCTTTAGACTGGGTAAAAGGCCAGGTTGAGTGTATGAGGTTACCATTCCTTTAGACAGGGTAAAAGGCCAGGTTGAGTGTATGAGTGTACCATTCCTTTAGACTGCGTAAAAGGCCATGTTGAGTGTATGAGGTTACCATTCCTTTAGACAGGGTAAAAGGTCAGGTTGAGTGTATGAGGTTACCATTCCTTTAGACTACGTAAAAGGCCAGGTTGAGTGTATGAGTGTACCATTCCTTTAGACTGGGTAAAAGGCCATGTTGAGTGTATGAGTGTACCATTCCTTTAGACTGGGTAAAAGGCCAGGTTGAGTGTATGAGGTTACCATTCCTTTAGACTGGGTAAAAGGCCAGGTTGAGTGTATGAGGTTACCATTCCTTTAGACAGGGTAAAAGGCCAGGTTGAGTGTATGAGTGTACCATTCCTTTAGACTGGGTAAAAGGCCATGTTGAGTGTATGAGGTTACCATTCCTTTAGACTGGGTAAAAGGCCATGTTGAGTGTATGAGGTTACCATTCCTTTAGACAGGGTAAAAGGCCATGTTGAGTGTATGAGGTTACCATTCCTTTAGAAAGGGTAAAATGCCATGTTGAGTGTATGAGGTTACCATTCCTTCAGACAGGGTAAAAGGCCAGGTTGAGTGTATGAGGTTACCATTCCTTTAGACAGGGTAAAAGGCCATGTTGAGTGTATGAGTGTACCATTCCTTTAGACAGGGTAAAAGGCCAGGTTGAGTGTATGAGGTTACCATTCCTTTAGACTGCGTAAAAGGCCAGGTTGAGTGTATGAGTGTACCATTCTTTAGACTGGGTAAAAGGCCATGTTGAGTGTAGGAGTGTACCATTCCTTTAGACTGGGTAAAAGGCCAGGTTGAGTGTATGAGGTTACCATTCCTTTAGACAGGGTAAAAGGCCATGTTGAGTGTATGAGGTTACCATTCCTTTAGACAGGGTAAAATGCCATGTTGAGTGCATGAGGTTACCATTCCTTTAGACAGGGTAAAAAGCCATGTTGAGTGTATGAGGTTACCATTCCTTTAGACAGGGTAAAAGGCCATGTTGAGTGTATGAGTGTACCATTCCTTTCGACAGGGTAAAAGGCCAGGTTGAGTGTATGAGGTTACCATTCCTTTAGACTGCGTAAAAGGCCAGGTTGAGTGTAGGAGTGTACCATTCCTTTAGACTGGGTAAATGGCCAGGTTGAGTGTATGAGGTTACCATTCCTTTAGACTGGGTAAAAGGCCATGTTGAGTGTATGAGTTTACCATTCCTTTAGACAGGGTAAAAGGCCAGGTTGAGTGTATGAGGTTACCATTCCTTTAGACTGCGTAAAAGGCCAGGTTGAGTGTATGAGTGTACCATTCCTTTAGACTGGGTAAAAGGCCATGTTGAGTGTAGGAGTGTACCATTCCTTTAGACTGGGTAAAAGGCCAGGTTGAGTGTATGAGGTTACCATTCCTTTAGACAGGGTAAAAGGCCAGGTTGAGTGTATGAGTGTACCATTCCTTTAGACTGGGTAAAAGGCCATGTTGAGTGTATGAGGTTACCATTCCTTTAGACAGGGTAAAAGTGTGATGTGTGTAGTGTGTGGGGTATGGGGTGTGGGGTATGTAGTGTGCAGTGTGTGTGTGTGTGTGTGTGTGTGTGTGTGTGTGTGTGTGTGTGTGTGTGTGTGTGTGTGTGTGTGTCTAGTGTGTGTGTGTGTGTGTCTAGTGTGTTTGTAGTGTGTGTCTAGTGTGTTTGTAGTGTGTGTGTGTGTGTGTGTGTGTGTGTGTGTGTGTGTGTGTGTGTGTGTGTGTGTGTGTGTGTGTGTGTGTGTGTGTGTGTGTGTGTGTGTGTGTGTGTGTGTGTGTGTGTGAGTTTGTAGGGTGTGTTTGACTACCATGTCCTCTACTAGATTGACATCTCATCAAGTGCCTCCTGGATGACGCTGATTAGAAGTCACTTTGGTTGTTTATCAGGTCACCAAGATGTTTGTTTTCAGTTTACCACCAGGCTGTAACATCGTCCTCTTCCTGTTGTTAACTCTTTGTTATGTTACCGGAGAGGTCAACTCCCTGTACAGCTCTACCCATTGGGAATCAAATCCATATAGGCCAGTTTCCACTCTCTTTTGATTCTTTTTTCTGGGTTTTGTCACAATGGATGAGAGGATGAGCTTCTCTTGGTTGAACAACACAAACAGAGGAGCAGTTCTCTGTTTGAATACAACTGCACCTTCCCACCCTTTCCTACTTCTTGAAAAGGTCTTGCATGATTGGCTTGCCTAAAAAGCTATGTTACAGAATCATTGCTTACACCTATCCATGGATGATTTCTTCAAGGAAGTGAGAAAGGAGCGATACTTGAACTGGGCCATCGTGTTGAGGGGCTGTGGGCCTCAACCCACCCAGCAGGGGTCCCCCACTTCTATAAAGGGAGCTAACGTTTAATTAACTCATAACTGTGTACTCTCTCTCTCTCTCTCTCTCTCTCTCTCTCTCTCTTTCTCTCTCTCTCTCTCTCTCTCTCTCTCTCTCTCTCTCTCTCTCTCTCTCTCTCTCTCTCTCTCCGTCTCCTCTCCTCTCCCTGTTACACCCCACACTCTGCCTAATGACCTATCTCAGTTGGTATGATGTAATGCGTACGTGCTGACAAGCATCTTGTCTTCATATGGGTTGAAGAAATAACACAACAACACAAACTACTGGTACAGTAACAACAAAGAAGCCGGTAGGGATCTCTCTTTACGATCAGATGACATTATTCACCCTCCGCACTCACACCCAGCCCCAGCCTGACACGGCACTGGAACAACACAGGCTGGAGAGGGGAGGAGGTTTACAAGCAGATCAATCTGTGTGTTTGATCAAACGTGTTAGACAGAACTGATAAATGTCCATCATGGTAGAGGAAGAGGTTGAATGAGATGAGCTCATATACTGAATTGAATACAGCATCCTAAATTGTGACTCATTGCAGTGGGGTTGTGTGTGTGTGTGTCTGTCTCTCTCTGTGTGTGTGTGTGTGTGTGTGTGTGTGTGTGTGTGTGTGTGTGTGTGTGTGTGTGTGTGTGTGTGTGTGTGTGTGTGTGTGTGTGTGTGTGTGTGTGTGTGTACACTGAACAAAAATAAAAACGCAACATGCAACATTTCAAAGATTTTACTGAGTTACGGTTAATTTAAGGAAATCAGTCATTTTAAATAAATTCATTAGGCCATAATCTCTGGACGTCACATGACTTGGAATACAGATACACATCTGTTTGTCACCGATACTTTAAGAGAAATGGGCTCACAATGGCCCTCAGGATCTCGTCACAGTATCTCTGTGCATTCAAATTGCCATCAATAAAATGCAATTGTGTTCGTTATCCGTAGCTTATGTCTGTCCATACCATAACCCCACCACCACCACGGGGCATCAGCAAACCGCTTGCCCACACGACGCCATACACATGGTCTGCGGTTGTGAGGCCGGTTGGACGTACGGCCAAATTCTCTAAAACAATGTTGGAGGCGGCTTATGGTAAAGAAATGAACATAACGTGATCTGGCAACAGCTTTGGTGGACATCCATGTGTGTGTCAGCAGAGGGCGGCTTTGATGAATGTCTTAAGAGAGAGATTGCCATGAGAAAAGGGCAACCAGTGAAGAACAAACACCATTGTAAATACAACCCATATTTATGCTTATTTATTTTATCTTGTGTCCTTTAACTATTTGTACATTGTATATATATATAATATGACATTTGTAATGTCTTTACTGTTTTGAAACTTCTGTATGTGTAATGTTTACTGTTAATTTTTGTTGTTTATATATTCACTTTGTATGTTGTCTACCTCACTTGCTTTGGCAATGTTAACACGTTTCCCATGCCAATAAAGCCCTTGAATTGAATTGAATTGAATTGAATTGAATTGATTGCTTGTTTTTTGGTGTTCACTTTGTAGCGTATCTACATGAAGAGCATTTAACCCTCCTGTTGTGTTCGTTTCATGTTAATTCATTCTGTGTTCCCCGTCCAAAATGACCACCACATTATAGCTGATTACAAATCCATAATAATACATATATTATCACCTAATGTTGTGTTAGATCTTTTTATCAACTTAAGTTCTTGTGAACATTACAAGTATTCAACTTCTATTTGCTATTTATGGCCTGTAGGCCTCATTGACCTGAGCTCATACACCTCATTTATTGAGTAAAAAAAGCATAATGTATGGATTACTTTGACTATAACAAATACTCAGACGAAATGTATTGTGCTATTTATCACATACTACTTTGTGTCAAAGTTTAACAAGGACTCTCTCCTCCTCACCAGTGTCATGATCAAAGATATGATCAAGAGCCTCACATACAGCATATTGTTTGGTCATTGTGCTGCCACAGAATGAATTGTGAGCAAGGCCTCTAAAAAGCTTTATATACCAGAGCTGGAGAAAAGTTATATATATTATTGAAACAATATTGCGATTGTTTGTGAGAATTCCAAAAGGTGTGGTTCCCGTGAGGGAAAGATTCTATTGGGGAAAGGTTCCCTTGGGGGTTGCCATGGAAGCCAAGAAGGGGAGTGAGGTGTGTGTTTGTGTGTGCGTGTGCTAAAACACACATGCACGTGGGGGTCTAGGAGAGAAAGTGTGTCCATCTGATGAAACGGCATGTGCCTGAACTAAATTGTATACACTAATTGTAGTCTCACCCATTCATTTCTAATGACCGGTCAATTTTCGACAGGTGTACTAAAGTTAAATAAAACACCCAAAATTGTATGAATATCATCAAAATGTATTTTGTGTGTTCAGATGCCCTGTGTGGAGAAAGTCATGGAACTTTATGAGAATCAGATTGAATTAACTACATTTTTCAGAGAGAAAACTTGTACATCAATCCAATTCGGCTGGAACACAGCAGTAGGGTTAAAGTGGTAGTTTCTCATTGTAAAGCGTGCTATGTGAGGTCCACGTTCCTGAGGCCCCTCTCCCCCTCCACCCCTCTCCCCCTCACCCCTCCAACCCTCACACCTCTCCCCCTCCACCCCTCTACTCCTCCCCCCTCCACCATCACACCTCCCCTCTCCCCCTCCACCCCGTCTCCTTACCCTGGCCCCTCTCCTACCTCACAGCAGGCACGTAGCCTCCCCTCCCCTCACCTGCCTGCATGGCAGCTCCACACTGCACGTCGCCTGCCCTCACAAGCTGCTGGCACAGTGCCCCAATAGGAGCAGGTCAGCCCTGAAACACCCATACCTGTCTGTCTGTCGACTGAGGAAGACTGGCTCTGGCGTTAACTTCCCACTTGAGAACCAGCCAATAGAATCAAGACTTCAGAATGGAATCCTAACTTGAGATGCATATGTATATTTTTTTGCGTGAATCATGCGTTGTTGCCAAGAAGATTTACCCACAACATTTTAGTTGTGCATGAGGTTCTAAAGGTTGTATTCTTATCTAAGTGAAAGGCAGGTACGGTGAATCTGACCAGCTGATCCCATAATATACTGCTCTCCATCTCTCTCTCTTTAGGGAGACTTTAGACAAAACAACACGTCACACATGCTGCATACATTATACTGCACTGTAGATAATGGTCCACATTGGTAGAGAGGAGACATCAGTGCCCTCTCTAATATGCCTGGAAAGTTGATCAAGTCATAACTGGTGAAATGTTAACTCAACTGGAGACATCTCGTCCTCTTTGGAGGCGTGGTTTCGACACACATTATGATTGCTAGAAAAAGAGTGTAGGTGCAGTTGCTAACTAACTGAACACTTTTAGCTAGTTGGCTAGCTAAACACCTTGGCTAACTGTGGGGCAAAACAATTAACAGAGTGTACAGTTAGCTACCACACTGTTCTTTGCTAGAAAACATAGCACTGCCTCCAAAACTGATAATGTGTTTCTGGTTTCCTTAACATTTCTCTATTTGTGAAGTTTCCTCTTTCCAGGCGTATTACACCGATCCTAACAGAAACAGGAAGTACTGTAGCTGATACAGGAAGTTGAGTCAGAAAACGTATCAGCCCATTGGGTTCAGTGAGTCTATCATCAAAAGCTATGTAAAAACAGAATAATAGGAGAGCAGAATAATAGGTTTGAAAAACCGGCTTGGTTTCAGGTCAGGCATCACTCCTTTAATCTCCTGTTAACTGTCACCGTGTTTGCCAGGACATTGAGCAATGTTCTTTGTGCGAAGCTTACAAAATACTTTTCAGGGCAAACAAACCTCAGGCATTTAGCTGAGCCGTGCGGTTTAGATGTATTCTACGCGCAATGATGCTCTATCAACAGGGATCTAAGGTAACCACTGTGAAACATGTCCGGTGTACATTTTAGGACATCCCTACTCCTTATGACAAAACTATTTTCATACTGCTGAGTGGAGCCTAGACTTTCCTGGCCTCTATGGTTACACGTCCACCATAGTTTCTGGAACTGTGCTGGCATAAAACATATCAGAGCCAGCACAGTAAGGGTTGGCACAGTCAGAGTTTTCGTGAAGACCCACTGGACACATACTGGTTGAATCAACGTTGTTTCCACGTCGTCTCAAAAGAAATTACATTGAACCAATGTGGAATAGATGTTGAATTGACGTCTGTGCCTCGTCTGGAGGGTAAAAGTCTAATAGAAGGCTGTTCTGGATGGTTCCCATCGATCAGTGAGCGTTCGGGAGGCTATGGTTTGAGGTGAAACCCAAGGCCTTGCTGTCTAGGTGGGCCTGCTCTGTCAGCCTAGGCCTTAGAGCACCTGGGATTGGTTAGAATCCTGGCTGCAGTAGAGGCTTTAGCAACTGGAGCGAGTTCAGCACAGTGGGAGCGGAAAATAGCAACCACGAAAAGCAATGGCTTCCTAAGTAGGGCTCGAGTACGGCCACACCTGTCTCATGAACACACACACACGCATACAAAGGCTTGGATACACACACACGTGGATGCATACAGGCACTAAGGCTCACACACACACGTGGATGCATACAGGCACTAAGGCTCACACACACACGTGGATTCATGCAGGCACTAAGGCTCACACACACACGTGGATGCATACAAGCACTAAGGCTCACACACACACGTGGATGCATACAGGCACTAAGGCTCACACACACACGTGGATTCATGCAGGCACTAAGGCTCACACACACACGTGGATGCATACAGGCACTAAGGCTCACACACACACGTGGATGCATACAGGCACTAAGGCTCACACACACACGTGGATGCATACAGGCACTAAGGCTCACACACACGTCGATGCATACAGGCACTAAGGCTCACACACACACGTGGATGCATACAGGCACTAATGCTCACACACACACGTGGATGCATACAGGCACTAAGGCTCACACACACACACGTGGATGCATACAGGCACTAAGGCTCACACACACACGTGGATGCATACAGGCACTAAGACTCACACACGTCTTTCTCTTGTCATCCACATATTATTCACCATGTCATTATTCATACTGTAACACAACACTCATTTTCCTTTCCTCTCTAATATTTTCCCAGCAGGGCTTCCCCTTTCCTACTCTCTCTGCATCGCTAGCTTACTGAACCCTTCCCTCTTGTCAGCTCCCTCTCTCTCCTCTTTGGCATCCCTGAAGGTCTCCTTTACTTCCTATCACCATTGCTGAGCCCACCCTGTTCTCTTCTCCCCATCCATTGCCTCTAGTTATGTTGGTTGTGGTGCTCTGTTGGAGCTGTGGTTCTACACTCCCACACAGCCACCATTCTGGCCTGGCCATGATCCCATCCCAAACCCAGCCTCCAGGGCAAGGACAAGGAGGGGGGTGGCACCACAACTTGATCTCCTGCCCAGTAAGAGTGCCCTTGTTGGGGCCGCCCTTGTTTGGGACAGCGTCACCTCCTGTGTGACGCTGTCTTTACTCAGGCCGATGTCATCCTACAGCTCTGAATGGATGGATGAGGTGATGCTACAGTATGTTCACTCCACTGGCAGGGTCAGCCCTCAGCCCGGCTAGACGGCCACAACCACTTGGACGATCCAGCACATTCTTTGGGCCCCCGGCCCACCTCCATGTTCTGCACACCACTTGGGTTTTCTTGATCCGTCCCAAACCAAACCACAAGAGCGGGGGAGGGTTGATTTGAAGGAGAGGTTCCCGATGCAGTTGTTCCTGAGCCAAAGCCATCGACGGCGTTAGATCATCGAGACTGCACCCCAGCATAATGTTTGGCATGATGTATGAGAATTGACGTTGGTTCTCTCTCAGGCGACGTCTGCTCAGTGTTTCTCCACTCTCCGATATCACCCAGCCTCAAGAGTGTCCATGATCGGGCTTCATAGCACCTCATCATCCCTCATCATCCCTCATCTGCCTCATCCCAGGGACGAGCCAGAGAACATATGGTATCTATATTCTTCATGACAGTATATTACTCATCCTTGATCTCCCCAAAATCCATCTAGCATGCTGCTGCCCGGTTCCCACACAATGTGAACCAATACGGTTTCAGCCCAGTTCCCACACAGTACGAACCACTACGGTTTCAGCCCAGTTCCCACACAGTACGAACCACTACGGTTTCAGCCCAGTTCCCACACAGTACGAACCACTACGGTTTCAGCCCAGTTCCCACACAGTACGAACCACTACGGTTTCAGCCCGGTGTCCACACAGCACGAACCACTACGGTTTCAGCCCAGTTCCCACACAATACGAAACACTACGGTTTCAGCCCGGTGTCCACACAGTAGGAACCACTACGGTGTCAGCCCAGTTCCCACACAGTACGAACCACTACGGTTTCAGCCCAGTTCCCACACAGTACGAACCACTACGGTTTCAGCCCTGTTCCCACACAGTACGAACCACTACAGTTTCAGCCTGGTTTCCACACAGTACGAACCACTACGGTTTCAGCCCAGGTCCCACACAGTACGAATCACTACGGTTTCAGCCCAGTTCCCACACAGTACGAACCACTACGGTTTCAGCCCAGTTCCCACACAGTACGAACCACTACGGTTTCAGCCCAGTTCCCACACAGTACGAACCACTACGGTTTCAGCCCTGTTCCCACACAATACGAACCACTACGGTTTCAGCCCGGTGTCCACACAGTACGAACCACTACGGTTTCATCCCAGTTCCCACACAGTACGAACCACTACGGTTTCAGCCCAGTTTCCACACAGTACGAACCACAACGGTTTAAGCCCAGTTCCCACACAGTACGAACCACTACGGTTTCATCCCAGTTCCCACACAGTACGAACCACTACGGTTTCAGCCCGGTGTCCACGCAGTACAAACCACTACGGTTTCAGGGGGACCTCAACAATATGCTGCTCTGATGTCATATCAACACGTAACAACTTTTCTGATGGAGTTGTAGGGATTAATTGGAACAATACATATTTTGATTGATTTATATATTTGATTTAAGTGCCATACATCTACCCCTGCCCAGCCCACATAGGCTTACAAGACTACTATTTCCTGGAGCACTAACAGTAATCGGTTACCTCTTCAAACATTTGTGGTACTCAAGTTGGAATTTGAGAGCCATCCTCAGAATCAGTCCTCTGTCAACCATCACCTTGTTATTTGACAGTACATACATTTGCTAATTGCTGTCTGCTGTAAGTGCAAGTCTAGTCTCGTTGGGATGACAGGGGGAAGGAAGAGGTGAGGGTCAGGTTCAACTGTACGGTCATTAGTCATTCAAATGCTTTTATTTTTTCAGTAATATAGATTTTGTCTGCAAGGACTCTCAATTGATAACTGAGTCAGGTTCCCATCAGTCAAACACAAAAGCTGTTCCCATGAGAGAGAGAGAGAGAGAGAGAGAGAGAGAGAGAGAGAGAGAGAGAGAGAGAGAGAGAGAGAGAGCTAGAGAGACAGAGAGAGAGAGAGAGAGAGACAGAGAGAGAGAGAGAGAGAGAGACAGAGAGAGAGAGAGAGACACAGAGAGAGAGAGAGAGAGACAGAGAGAGAGAGAGAGAGAGAGAGAGAGAGAGAGACAGAGAGAGAGAGCGAGAGAGACAGAGAGAGAGAGAGAGACAGAGAGACACAGAGAGAGAGAAACTGATAAGGAGACAGTAGGAAACCCAACAGGAGAACCCAGGTAATCAGATTTGGAGCGTGCATGCTGGATCCTGCTTCCTGAGTGTTTTGTCAGATTGTGTGATCAGTACAAAAACACATCCAAGCAATTGCAAATAGGAAAGTGGAGAATTTCCCAGTGTGCTTTCCCCATGGCAGGAGTGCTCCACAGTGGCTCCTTGCAAACAAAGCCCAGACACGGTTTCCTACCTAATGTCTGGGTATGTTCCAGGAGAGCAATATGAAGAACTGTACACAGCAGTGACAGCCCTGGTAATATCCCTTCCATGGAAATAGAATCCACGCATTCTATTTTCTTGATCCCTCCATTGTACATACTGTACTTTTAATACATGACAAGGCATGCGTTTTAAGGAGGCAAAGCGTCAATCATTCACTCGTAGTAACAGCCCTCAGACACAAAGGTGCCAACTGTTTCTTTAGCGCTCTCAACGCCTGGTTTATTTCTCTTTTTTTCACAGAGCGGCAAAAAAGAAAGCTTCCTGTATCAAAGGTGTTATCTTCCTGTCTCGCACAAACAGTCCCTTGTCTCACAATGTACCTGTCCTGGAGCCGTGAGGGCTGCTGTTCCCCTTCGCAGTTCAGATGGAGGACATGCTTACATAAACGTTGTCTTGACGATTTTCAACCACTTGAGAATAAGGTAGTTTGTAATATTATGGGATGTTCCAGGCAGTGATATAGTGGTTAAAAAACTTGTGGGTACACTATGATCACAATGATCTTAGTAATGCGGTCGTGCCCCCCCCCCCCCCCCCACACACCCCCAACCTCTGGTTCCAGGCAGCTTCAGCAGAGACAATAATGCAGTAGGAACACTAAGGTTCACATGGCAGAAATGCTTACATAGACGTCATCTTGACCATATTCAACAACTTGAGAATGTAGTATTATGGGATGTCCCAGGCAGCTTCAGCAGAGGTGAGGTGATAGACAAATTCATTGTGACAGGCGGTTTCTTCAATGATATCAACATGTTCATGCCATCTTGAGTTTCAGAAGGTCTTTCAAGGGCTTGCGATTCAGGTATTTGTGTACACAAGAAGGGCTGTGATTGGACCATCACTTCTCTTCACCATGTGCTCTGTGAGTATTGCAGGGCGCTGTGATAATAGTGTCTTGTGTTAGGTGTGTTTGTAATGCTACCCATCTCACTGCAGTCCACAGTTGAATGTATCCACTGTTACCAGGTAGGATGCTGTAAGCACATTCTTCTACTAAATTTGCCTCACAATAGGTTTGTGGTACCTTAATTGGGGAGGAAGGTCATGTGTTAATGGCTGGAGCAGAATTAGTGGATTGGTATCAAATACATCAAACACATGGTTTCCATGTGTTTGATGCCTTTCCGTTTGCTCCGTTCAGTCCATTATGATGAGCCGTCCTCCTCTCAACAGCCTCCTGTGATTCACCTATACCTGTTCATATCAGTTTCTAATAAAAGTAACTAATAAATATTTGTGTTGCAAGGTTACCATAAAGTACATCTAAAGAAATGCAGTAGTCTTTCCCGTACTCCGGCTGGTATATCTCCCCGTCTCCAAAGAGGGAGGTTGTGTGTGTATGTGTGTGTGGTGTTTTCCAGGTCAGAGTGGGTGTCCTGCCTGGTGCTGGGCAGCTCATCCTGCTGGTACCTGCCATGTCTGGGTGTCTGGGGCCTAAGGGGGCTGAAGTAATGAGAGGTGTTTCGTTACCCACTGCTCAGACTCGTTAGGCCTGTCACCTGGCAAGCACTCTTCATTCTGTCATCAGTTCTATGTCTGATTAATATTTATACGCTTGGTGTGTGTGTGTGTGTGTGTGTGTGTGTGTGTGTGTGTGTGTGTTTGTGTGTGTGCGTGCGTGCGTGCGTGCGTGCGTGTGTGTGTGCGTGTGTGTGTGAGACAGAAGGTGTGAGAGTATGTGTGGGAGCGTGTGTGTGTGCGTGTGTGTGTGAGACAGAAGGTGTGAGAGTATGTGTGGGAGCGTGTGTGTGTGAGACAGAAGGTGTGAGAGTATGTGTGGGAGCGTGTGTGTGTGCATGTGTGTGTGAGACAGAAGGTGTGAGAGTATGTGTGGGAGCGTGTGTGTGTGAGACAGAAGGTGTGAGAGTATGTGTGGGAGCGTGTGTGTGTGAGACAGAAGGTGTGAGACAGAAGGTGTGAGAGTATGTGTGTGTGCGTGTGTGTGTGAGACAGAAGGTGTGAGAGTATGTGTGGGAGCGTGTGTGTGTGTGTGTGTGTGAGACAGAAGGTGTGAGAGTATGTGTGGGAGCGTGTGTGTGTGCGTGTGTGTGTGAGACAGAAGGTGTGAGAGTATGTGTGGGAGCGTGTGTGTGTGAGACAGAAGGTGTGAGAGTATGTGTGGGAGCGTGTGTGTGTGCATGTGTGTGTGAGACAGAAGGTGTGAGAGTATGTGTGGGAGCGTGTGTGTGTGAGACAGAAGGTGTGAGAGTATGTGTGGGAGCGTGTGTGTGTGCGTGTGTGTGTGAGACAGAAGGTGTGAGAGTATGTGTGTGTGCGTGTGTGTGTGAGACAGAAGGTGTGAGAGTATGTGTGGGAGCGTGTGTGTGTGTGTGTGTGTATGTGTGTGTGTGTGTGTGTGTGCGTGCGTGCGTGTGTGAGACAGAAGGTGTGAGAGTATGTGTGGGAGCGTGTGCGTGTGTGTGTGAGACAGAAGGTGTGAGAGTATGTGTGGGAGCGTGTGTCTTGATGTGTTTTGGCGCCTATATGTGTACTGGCAGCGTACAGAGCATACTGCTCATTGTCCATGAGTATTTTGACAGTTGTACCTCGTTAACAGGTTGGATCCAGCGTTGTTTCCAACGCTCCACTCTCTCTCTGAAATGTAACAGTTTCATTGTGCATTACTTGAAAAGCGTCTTCCTAAATTCCCAATGAATCTGTCATCGGTTTCAATCTTTCCCATGTTTACCAGCTACTTTACAAGCACACGTTAAAATGAAGGGTGACAATGAAGCTTAGGACAAGAGAATGGGATCAAAGCATCTTGGCTGGGATCTCGACTTTTACATTTTTATTGTAATATCCTCCTCGTAAAAAAGTACATTGGTGATCATTTCACACCAGTGGAACATTATTCATAACTCCAACATTATCCAACTCAATGACACATCCGTACGCTCCCCCATGCAGGGAGTCTCCATTGTGATCTATTCATAACTCCAACATTATCCAACTCAATGACACATCCGTACGCTCCCCCATGCAGGGAGTCTCCATTGTGATCTATTCATAACTCCAACATTATCCAACTCAATGACACATCCGTACGCTCCCCCATGCAGGGAGTCTCCATTGTGATCTATTCATAACTCCAACATTATCCAACTCAATGACACATCCGTACGCTCCCCCATGCAGGGAGTCTCCATTGTGATTTATCCTTAACTCCAACATTATCCAACTCAATGACACATCCGTACGCTCCCCCATGCAGGGAGTCTCCATTGTGATCTATTCATAACTCCAACATTATCCAACTCAATGACACATCCGTACGCTCCCCCATGCAGGGAGTCTCCATTGTGATCTATTCATAACTCCAACATTATCCAACTCAATGACACATCCGTACGCTCCCCCATGCAGGGAGTCTCCATTGTGATTTATCCTTAACTCCAACATTATCCAACTCAATGACACATCCGTACGCTCCCCCCTGCAGGGAGTCTCCATTGTGATCTATTCATAACTCCAACATTATCCAACTCAATGACACATCCGTACGCTCCCCCATGCAGGGAGTCTCCATTGTGATCTATTCATAACTCCAACATTATCCAACTCAATGACACATCCGTACGCTCCCCCATGCAGGGAGTCTCCATTGTGATTTATCCTTAACTCCAACATTATCCAACTCAATGACACATCCGTACGCTCCCCCCTGCAGGGAGTCTCCATTGTGATCTACACAGAATTCTATCAGCATTTGCCTGTGGCCTACAATAGTCTGAAGGTATTGGGCATCAAGGTAAGTCCTACTGTAGTCTGAAGGTATTGGGCACCAAGGTAAGTCCTACAATAGTCTGAAGGTATTGGGCACCAAGGTAAGCCCTACAGTCGACTGAAGGTATTGGGCACCAAGGTAAGCTCTACTGTAGTCTGAAGGTATTAGGCACCAAGTTAAGCCCTACAGTAGTCTGAAGGTTTTTGGTATGATCTGTTTCCCAAATGGAAACCTATGCTCTACTTAGTGCACAACCTTTGGGAGTAGTGCACTATATAGGGAATAGGGTATCATTTGGAAGACAGCCCTTGTACTTAAAGTTGGTACTGTTTGTGACTTCACCTTCGCTCTGAGGTAAATGTCACAGTTCAGAATAACATTGGACAGGTTCCTCTCCTTCCTCTACCATCCTGTCATCCACACACACACACACACACACACACACACACACACACACACACACACACACACACACACACACACACACACACACACACACACACACACACACACACACACGTCATTCTCTTTCTTGTTGTACTGTATCTATGCAAACAAGCCACTAATCAGAAAATCTGAGTCATGCAAAACATATAAACCGACAGCTTGTGCCTAGTCAACTGTAGGGAGAGAGAGACCGTTTAGTGCCTAGTCAACTGCAGGGAGAGAGAGACCGTTTAGTGCCCAGTCAACTGCTGTGAGAGAGAGACCGTTTAGTGTCTAGTCAACTGCATGGAGAGAGAGACCGTTTAGTGTCTAGTCAACTGCAGGGAGAGAGAGACCGTTTAGTGTCTAGACAACTGCAGGGAGAGAGAGACCGTTTAGTGCCTAGTCAACTGCAGGGAGAGAGAGACCGTTTAGTGCCTAGTCAACTGTAGGGAGAGAGAGACCGTTTAGTGCCTAGTCAACTGTAGGGAGAGAGAGACCGTTTAGTGTCTAGTCAACTGCAGGGAGAGAGAGACCGTTTAGTGCCTAGTCAACTGCAGGGATAGAGAGACCGTTTAGTGCCTAGTCAACTGCAGGGAGAGAGAGACCGTTTAGTGCCTAGTAAACTGCAGGGAGAGAGAGACCGTTTAGTGCCTAGTCAACTGCAGGGAGAGAGAGACCGTTTAGTGCCTAGTCAACTGCAGGGAGAGAGAGACCCTTTAGTGCCTAGTCAACTGTAGGGAGAGAGAGACCGTTTAGTGCCTAGTCAAATGTAGGGAGAGAGAGACCGTTTAGTGCCTAGTCAACTGTAGGGAGAGAGAGACCGTTTAGTGCCTAGTCAACTGCAGGGAGAGAGAGACCGTTTAGTGCCAGGTAAACTGCAGGGAGAGAGAGACCGTTTAGTGTCTAGTCAACTGCAGGGAGAGAGAGACCGTTTAGTGCCTAGTCAACTGCAGGGAGAGAGAGACCCTTTAGTGCCTAGTCAACTGTAGGGAGAGAGAGACCGTTTAGTGCCTAGTCAACTGTAGGGAGAGAGAGACCGTTTAGTGCCTAGTCAACTGCAGGGAGAGAGAGACCGTTTAGTGCCTAGTCAACTGCAGGGAGAGAGAGACCGTTTAGTGCCTAGTCAACTGTAGGGAGAGAGAGACTGTTTAGTGCCTAGTCAACTGCAGGGAGAGAGAGACCGTTTAGTGCCTAGTCAACTGCAGGGAGAGAGAGACCCTTTAGTGCCTAGTCAACTGTAGGGAGAGAGAGACCATTTAGTGCCTAGTCAAATGTAGGGAGAGAGAGACCGTTTAGTGCCTAGTCAACTGTAGGGAGAGAGAGACCGTTTAGTGCCTAGTCAACTGCAGGGAGAGAGATACCGTTTAGTGCCTAGTCAACTGTAGGGAGAGAGAGACCGTTTAGTGCCTAGTCAACTGCAGGGAGAGAGAGACCGTTTAGTGCCTAGTCAACTGCAGGGAGAGAGAGACCGTTTAGTGTCTAGTCAACTGCAGGGAGAGAGAGACCGTTTAGTGCCTAGTCAACTGCAGGGAGAGAGAGACCCTTTAGTGCCTAGTCAACTGTAGGGAGAGAGAGACCGTTTAGTGCCCAGTCAACTGCAGTGAGAGAGAGACCGTTTAGTGTCTAGACAACTGCAGGGAGAGAGAGACCGTTTAGTGCCTAGTCAACTGCAGGGAGAGAGAGACCGTTTAGTGTCTAGTCAACTGCAGGGAGAGAGAGACCGTTTAGTGCCTAGTCAACTGCAGGGAGAGAGAGACCGTTTAGTGTCTAGTCAACTGCAGGGAGAGAGAGACCGTTTAGTGCCTAGTCAACTGCAGGGAGAGAGAGACCGTTTAGTGCCTAGTCAACTGCAGGGAGAGAGAGACCCTTTAGTGCCTAGTCAACTGTAGGGAGAGAGAGACCGTTTAGTGCCCAGTCAACTGCAGTGAGAGAGAGACCGTTTAGTGTCTAGACAACTGCAGGGAGAGAGAGACCGTTTAGTGCCTAGTCAACTGCAGGGAGAGAGAGACCGTTTAGTGTCTAGTCAACTGCAGGGAGAGAGAGACCGTTTAGTGCCTAGTCAACTGCAGGGAGAGAGAGACCGTTTAGTGTCTAGTCAACTGCAGGGAGAGAGAGACCGTTTAGTGCCTAGTCAACTGCAGGGAGAGAGAGACCGTTTAGTGCCTAGTCAACTGCAGGGAGAGAGAGACCGTTTAGTGCCAGGTAAACTGCAGGGAGAGAGAGACCGTTTAGTGTCTAGTCAACTGCAGGGAGAGAGAGACCCTTTAGTGCCTAGTCAACTGTAGGGAGAGAGAGACCGTTTAGTGTCTAGTCAACTGCAGGGAGAGAGAGACCGTTTAGTGCCTAGTCAACTGCAGGGAGAGAGAGACCGTTTAGTGCCTAGTCAACTGCAGGGAGAGAGAGACCGTTTAGTGCCTAGTCAACTGCAGGGAGAGAGAGACTGTTTAGTGCCTAGTCAACTGCAGTGAGAGAGAGACCGTTTAGTGTCTAGACAACTGCAGGGAGAGAGAGACGGTTTAGTGCCTAGTCAACTGCAGGGAGAGAGAGACCGTTTAGTGTCTAGTCAACTGCAGGGAGAGAGAGACCGTTTAATGTCTAGTCAACTGCAGGGAGAGAGAGACCGTTTAGTGCCTAGTCAACTGCAGGGAGAGAGAGACCGTTTAGTGTCTAGTCAACTGCAGGGAGAGAGAGACCGTTTAGTGTCTAGTCAACTGCAGGGAGAGAGAGACCGTTTAGTGCCTAGTCAACTGTAGGGAGAGAGAGACCGTTTAGTGCCTAGTCAACTGCAGGGAGAGAGAGACAGTTTAGTGCCTAGTCAACTGCAGGGAGAGAGAGACCGTTTAGTGTCTAGTCAACTGCAGGGAGAGAGAGACCGTTTAGTGCCTAGTCAACTGCAGGGAGAGAGAGACCCTTTAGTGCCTAGTCAACTGTAGGGAGAGAGAGACCGTTTAGTGCCTAGTCAACTATAGGGAGAGAGAGACCGTTTAGTGCCTAGTCAACTGTAGGGAGAGAGAGACCGTTTAGTGTCTAGTCAACTGCAGGGAGAGAGAGACCGTTTAGTGCCTAGTCAACTGCAGGGAGAGAGAGACCCTTTAGTGCCTAGTCAACTGTAGGGAGAGAGAGACCGTTTAGTGCCTAGTCAACAGGAAGGGAGAGAAAGACCGTTTAGTGCCTAGTCAACTGCAGGGAGAGAGAGACCGTTTAGTGCCTAGTCAACTGCGGGGAGAGAGAGACTGTTTAGTGCCTAGTCAACTGCAGGGAGAGAGAGACCGTTTAGTGTCTAGTCAACTGCAGGGAGAGAGAGACCGTTTAATGTCTAGTCAACTGCAGGGAGAGAGAGACCGTTTAGTGCCTAGTCAACTGCAGGGAGAGAGACCGTTTAGTGTCTAGTCAACTGCAGGGAGAGAGAGACCGTTTAGTGTCTAGTCAACTGCAGGGAGAGAGAGACCGTTTAGTGCCTAGTCAACTGTAGGGAGAGAGAGACCGTTTAGTGCCTAGTCAACTGCAGGGAGAGAGAGACAGTTTAGTGCCTAGTCAACTGCAGGGAGAGAGAGACCGTTTAGTGTCTAGTCAACTGCAGGGAGAGAGAGACCGTTTAGTGCCTAGTCAACTGCAGGGAGAGAGAGACCCTTTAGTGCCTAGTCAACTGTAGGGAGAGAGAGACCGTTTAGTGCCTAGTCAACTATAGGGAGAGAGAGACCGTTTAGTGCCTAGTCAACTGTAGGGAGAGAGAGACCGTTTAGTGTCTAGTCAACTGCAGGGAGAGAGAGACCGTTTAGTGCCTAGTCAACTGCAGGGAGAGAGAGACCCTTTAGTGCCTAGTCAACTGTAGGGAGAGAGAGACCGTTTAGTGCCTAGTCAACAGGAAGGGAGAGAAAGACCGTTTAGTGCCTAGTCAACTGTAGGGAGAGAGAGACCGTTTAGTGCCTAGTCAACTGCAGGGAGAGAGAGACCGTTTAGTGTCTAGTCAACTGCAGGGAGAGAGAGACTGTTTAGTGCCTAGTCAACTGTAGGGAGAGAGAGACCGTTTAGTGTCTAGTCAACTGTAGGGAGAGAGATACCGTTTAGTGCCTAGTCAACTGTAGGGAGAGAGAGACCGTTTAGTGCCTAGTCAACTGCAGGGAGAGAGAGACCGTTTAGTGCCTAGTCAACTGCAGGGAGAGAGAGACCGTTTAGTGTCTAGTCAACTGCAGGGAGAGAGAGACCGTTTAGTGCCTAGTCAACTGCAGGGAGAGAGAGACCCTTTAGTGCCTAGTCAACTGTAGGGAGAGAGAGACCGTTTAGTGCCCAGTCAACTGCAGTGAGAGAGAGACCGTTTAGTGTCTAGACAACTGCAGGGAGAGAGAGACCGTTTAGTGCCTAGTCAACTGCAGGGAGAGAGAGACCGTTTAGTGTCTAGTCAACTGCAGGGAGAGAGAGACCGTTTAGTGCCTAGTCAACTGCAGGGAGAGAGAGACCGTTTAGTGTCTAGTCAACTGCAGGGAGAGAGAGACCGTTTAGTGCCTAGTCAACTGCAGGGAGAGAGAGACCGTTTAGTGCCTAGTCAACTGCAGGGAGAGAGAGACCGTTTAGTGCCTAGTCAACTGCAGGGAGAGAGAGACCGTTTAGTGTCTAGTCAACTGCAGGGAGAGAGAGACCATTTAGTGTCTAGTCAACTGCAGGGAGAGAGAGACCATTTAGTGCCTAGTCAACTGCAGGGAGAGAGAGACCGTTTAGTGTCTAGTCAACTGCTGGGAGAGAGAGACCATTTAGTGCCTAGTCAACTGCAGGTAGAGAGAGACCATTTAGTGCCTAGTCAACTGTAGGGAGAGAGAGACCGTTTAGTGTCTAGTCAACTGCAGGGAGAGAGAGACCGTTTAGTGTCTAGTCAACTGCAGGGAGAGAGAGACTGTTTAGTGTCTAGTCAACTGCAGGGAGAGAGAGACCGTTTAGTGCATAGTCAACTGCAGAGAGAGAGAGACCGTTTAGTGTCTAGTCAACTGCAGGGAGAGAGAGACCGTTTAGTGCCTAGTCAACTGCAGGGAGAGAGAGACCGTTTAGTGCCTAGTCAACTGCAGGGAGAGAGAGACCGTTTAGTGCCTAGTCAACTTCAGGGAGAGAGAGACCGTTTAGTGCCTAGTCAACTGTAGGGAGAGAGAGACCGTTTAGTGTCTAGTCAACTGCAGGGAGAGAGAGACCGTTTAGTGTCTAGTCAACTGCAGGGAGAGAGACTGTTTAGTGCCTAGTCAACTGCAGGGAGAGAGAGACTGTTTAGTGCCTAGTCAACTGTAGGGAGAGAGAGACTGTTTAGTGCCTAGTCAACTGCAGGGAGAGAGAGACCGTTTAGTGCCTAGTCAACTGCAGGTAGAGAGAGACCATTTAGTGCCTAGTCAACTGTAGGGAGAGAGAGACCGTTTAGTGTCTAGTCAACTGCAGGGAGAGAGAGACCGTTTAGTGTCTAGTCAACTGCAGGGAGAGAGAGACTGTTTAGTGTCTAGTCAACTGCAGGGAGAGAGAGACCGTTTAGTGCATAGTCAACTGCAGAGAGAGAGAGACCGTTTAGTGTCTAGTCAACTGCAGGGAGAGAGAGACCGTTTAGTGCCTAGTCAACTGCAGGGAGAGAGAGACCGTTTAGTGCCTAGTCAACTGCAGGGAGAGAGAGACCGTTTAGTGCCTAGTCAACTTCAGGGAGAGAGAGACCGTTTAGTGCCTAGTCAACTGTAGGGAGAGAGAGACCGTTTAGTGTCTAGTCAACTGCAGGGAGAGAGAGACCGTTTAGTGTCTAGTCAACTGCAGGGAGAGAGACTGTTTAGTGCCTAGTCAACTGCAGGGAGAGAGAGACCGTTTAGTGCCTAGTCAACTGTAGGGAGAGAGAGACTGTTTAGTGCCTAGTCAACTGCAGGGAGAGAGAGACCGTTTAGTGCCTAGTCAACTGCAGGGAGAGAGAGACCGTTTAGTGTCTAGTCAACTGCAGGGAGAGAGAGACCGTTTAGTGTCTAGTCAACTGCAGGGAGAGAGACTGTTTAGTGCCTAGTCAACTGCAGGGAGAGAGAGACCGTTTAGTGCCTAGTCAACTGCAGGGAGAGAGAGACCCTTTAGTGCCTAGTCAACTGTAGGGAGAGAGAGACCCTTTAGTGCTACTCTTTAGCTCTCACAGGGGTAAGTTTGCTCACTGTTTCTACCAGGTCTCACAGGGGTAAGTTTGCTCACTGTTTCTACCAGCTCTCACAGTCGTATGTTTGCTCACTGTTTCTACCAGCTCTCACAGTGGTATGTTTGCTCACTGTTTCTACCAGGTCTCACAGGGGTAAGTTTGCTCACTGTTTCTACCAGCTCTCACAGTGGTATGTTTGCTCACTGTTTCTACCAGCTCTCACAGTCTCACATCAGAATTAGACGTTCATCCATGTTTCTCCAACGTCAAATTTTCAAAGTTGTTCCAAATGTCACATTTTGTTTAAGGTTTAAGATTAGGGTTAAGTTTAGGCATGAACTCTAAATGTGTAAGCTAATGGCATTAGGTACGGGTTAAGGTTTGGAGTGGCTTAAAACAAACATTACTTTAATCACTGGATTTGAACTTGAAACCTCATCCCCAATGCCCTAAAAAAGTACTGAAACCTACTGAAAGGTAACGGAACGGGCTGGTTTCCATGTCATCTACTGACGTCCTCAGACATGGATGGAAGTTGAACAGTAACATGGATCACGGGTGACCTGGCTGGTTACACTACAGACCGTTTGCTTTTAGACAGAACCAGGAACCGGACTGTGTGGCTGTCAGAGCATTCATCAAATACTAGGAGAATGACAAACAATAGACCTACTTACTTACCCTAATGTCTCCTTTTTGTAATAGGGCTTACTAAATCTTGACTCAACATTTTGTCGGCTCTTTGAGTGTTGACGTCCAACCAGGTGTATTGGTGGAAGTCCAGGTTCACATGGCCTAATGGTTCAACTAGGATTAAGGGATAATCCACCCTAGAAATGAAATGTGACGTGAACTTTACCTTTTTCAAACACTTCTTTCTTGTTGTCTGCTTTTTTTAGTCAATTACAAAACTCAATTTCAGAAAAGTACAACATACCTGAAGATGACTTTTCAACATTGCCTCTCCCTAGCGTTCTCACTACTTAGAAACATGACTGCCCCTATTCATGACAGTGCTAGCAGCCACGTGAGTGAGTGCTAGCTAGCTACCGACCACAACATTAGGCTAGCCAAGACCAACAACACAAACAAACAAACTATAATGCTACAAGTAAGGAGAGGAATTATAAACAGACTATACTGCACAAGTTAAAAGTCTCACCTGTGATTAAATGTTTACACACACATAGCTACGTGTAGCCTACTTAGACACCGGGTCCCCACTATTTCTCACTCTCCCATGACGAATAGCCTGAAGCCACAGGGCTCTGCATTTCAAACAGTGGGTTGGGAATTGTGATCTGGTTACACGTACATTGAACAACATAACAGCTTTTCAGCATGTTTTGTTGTCCTTTTTGAAATGTTTCACGTGCTGAATACAACAGCAGGGGTACAATGGGAAAGAATGCTTGTTTATCCCAATTTGTGGGATATTATTACGTGAATATGGACTCTAAGTATAGAGGATAACAAACTATAACAGGTTTGGGGAGGCAGGGTAGCCTAGAGTTTACAGTGTTGGACTAGTAACCAAAAGGTTGCAAGTTCAAACCCCTGAGCTGACAAGGTACAAATCTGTCATTCTGCTCCTGAACAGGCAGCTAACCCACTGTTCCTAGGCTGTCATTGAAAATCAGAATTTGTTCTTACCTCTTAGGGCCAGGCCTGAATACTGCCCCTTCTGGAGGAATTCGGCACCCATATAAACCATGATAAATTTTTGTCAAAAGTTGCTAATATATGCATATAAAAATTGTTATCGAATAGGAAACACTCTAAAGCTTATAAAACCGTTTAAATTTTGTCTCTAGCTAAAGCAGAAGTCTCAGGGCATGCATTCTCCCAAAGTCTCTCTTGTAATGGGAAAAGTTGCCATCACTTTGACGTCATCGTATACACACTTCCCAAACAGCTATAACCATGGAAACAGTTTCTACGTCTTCAGCGTGAAGCCTGCTTTCGATGAGGCGTGTAACTGTGAGAATCGCGCGCTCACGAGACGTTCAGCGTGCCCAAACGTCCCGGTGACGCAAAAAAAAAGTTTCACCAATGGGAGCTGGGAAATTTCTCTCTCTTTCTCTCAGGACGGACTGAACAACGTGTGCTTATCTGTTCGCCCTCACGATTGCTGTAGACCTTTATAACATGCTAAGGCTTAATTATAAACATAGTTTGACAAGTTTACTCAAAATATAATGTATACTTTCGACGTTTTGGTGCGCATCCACTTGAAATTTGCATACATTTCGACCGAAAAGTGTCTAGTTTGAGAACGGAAAGACACAGACTTGAAAACTGAACGCTAACTTGGTGAGTATTAACCCTTCCACGTCTTCTGAAGCAAGAACAGCCATGGTAAGGGAATATTTACGTCTTCATTTTGGGTTTCTGTCGACTCCATGATAGAGGAGTCAGTATGCTAAATGAGAGCGCCGACTCTCTATTATAGCCTAGTAAACGCCAAATGTAACGTTAAAAATAATTGTGACATAGCAATTGCATTTAGAAGAAGTTTATCTTGCCATACATATGTAAAACATGCATATTTAGTCAAAGTTTATGATGTGTATTCCTTGTTAGCTGACGTTATCTGCCGGAGCTATTTATTTCTCCTGACATTGCAGTAGCATTTTTTGAACGATGCATAATTGTAAACAGAGATTTATGGATATATATTGCATATTATTGAAAAAAAAATGAATGTACTGTGTAACATGTTATATTACTGTCATCTGATGAAGATTTCAAAAGGTTAGTGAAATGATTTTTCTTTTAATCCTGCGTTTGTTGATTGCATATTTTTTCCTACTTGGCTAAGCTAATGAGGTATGTATGCAGTGGTGGTTGGACATAAATATGTGCTATGTTTTCGCCGTAAAACATTTTAGAAATCTGACTTGCTGGGTAGATAAATAACTTCTTTATCTTTCATTTGAGCCATTTTTCAAGCGATTCTGTGGAGGTTAAATATTTTTAGGATTATTTATTGCGTTCCCTGCGCCACATTACAGCTCAGGGGGGGTGGGGTGAGTTCCCAAAGGGGAACTAGTAGCTCTAACAGTTAACTGACTTGCCTGGTTAAATGAATGAATAACATGTCATAACAATTACCTGCACTCCAGATCATCCAATAAGACAATGCATCCATCTGTCTACATTTTCATGACAAAATATACATTTAGTTCAAATGTCCACAAAGTACACATTGTGCCATTAGAATAATATCCTTTCTTCCTTCAACTACCATGATGCAAAGCGGTTTTCTCTCTCATCTTCCTACTTGCAGGCTCGCAGGGCCCTAACGCATTAACATAGCAACTAGACCAATAGCGTTGAGCTAGAAAGGACATCTCTACCAGGTTGAACATGTTGAGATTGTAACTTATTAAATGATAGTGCAGTTTGTGTCAGGGATTGTACAACTAGCTAACTACTTCACATGCTGACACTGATGTTGGTATTCTTTTGTGTAGCTACGTTTTTTCAGCTTGCTACCTAGCTGGCCAGACAGCCTTTATAGAGAGTGCATTGCATTGTGGGTTTTGTAGTTGACTTTAGTTCTGCAGATTTCTGCAAAAATGTTCACATGTTACTTCCTAACTTATTATACTGACGTTTATAAACTGGGTGGTTCCATCCCTGAATGCTGATTGGCTGAAAGTCGTGGTATATCAGACCGTATACCATGGGTAAGAGAAATCATTTATTTTTTACTTTATGTTGGTAACCAGTTTGTAATAGCAATAAGGCACCTCGGGGTGTGTGATATACGGCCAATATACTACAGCTAAGGGCTGTGTCCTAGCACTCTGCGTTGTCGTGTGTAACAACAGCCCTTAGCCGTGGTATATCTGCCATATACCACACCCCCTCGGGTCTTACTGCTTAAATAAACCACATGTTGTTCTCACATATTTCCGTTATTTAACCATGTAAATCATAGACATTTGTGGTTTTGAATGGATTATTCCTTTAAGGTAATTGAGTTTGTGTCACAAATCACAACCGATTTGTCACGCCCTGACCTTAGAGCTATTTATGCCTCTATGTTGGTTTGGTCAGGGTGTGATTTGGGTGGGAATTCTATGTTATTTTTTAAATGTTTTGTATTTCTTTGTTTTGGCCGGGTATGGTTCTCAATCAGGGACAGCTGTCTATCGTTGTCTCTGATTGGGAACCATACTTAGGTATCTTTTTCCCCACAAAAAAAATATATTTAGTGTTTTCTGCACCTGACAGGACTGTTTCATTTTCGTTTATTCTCTTTGTTATTTTGTTATAGTGTTCAGTTTAAATAAAAAGCATGAACACTTACCACGCTGCGCTTTGAACCGATTATTCCTCTTCAGACGACGACACCCGTTACACCTATTCTCTATACAGTACACTTTTTACCCCTTTTTCTCTCCAATTTCATGGTATCTAAATGACATTTACAGTCTTGTCTCATCACTGTAACTCCCATACGGACTCGGGAGAGGCGAAGGTCGAGAGCCGCGCGTCCCCCGAAACACAACCCAACCAAGCCGCACTGCTTCTTGATTAACCCGGAGGCCAGTCACGCCAATGTGTCAGAGGGAACACCATACACCTGGCAACCATGTCAGCGTGCACTGCGCACGGCTCGCCACAGGAGTCGCTGGTACGCGATGGGACAAGGATATCCCTGCCGGCCAAACCCTCCCCTAACCCGGACGACGCTGAGCCAATTGTGCGCTGCCCCATGGCTCTCCCGGTTACGGCCGGCTGCGACAGAGCCTGGACTCATACCCAGAATTTCTAGTGGCACAGCTAGCACTGCGATGCAGTGCCTTAATCCACTGCGTCACTCGGGAGGCTTGCACTTCTTCTGACCAGGGCCCAAGGAATAGGGGGACATTTGGCATGCAGACAAATGTGCTGGACAGAAGGTCAATGTCCAGGATATTACGGTACGTATTGTGTCTATACAGATAAGGTTCAGCTTTGATCAGATGTTCACGTTTAGAGAGTATTATATTGAATGTGTTTAGAGATCACTGTATAAAGTATATGTATACTGTATATACTGTATAGTGTAAAGGGTCATGTGTACTGGGGCACACCGTAGCAAAACTCTGTAACTCTAGCATGTATACGTGCTACAGGAAACAGACAGGGGCTTGAAACCTGAGGCTGCTCTACCTGCTGCTTCTAGCTCTCTGAGAGAGAGAGAGAGAGAGAGAGAGAGAGAGAGAGAGAGAGAGGAAGGAAGGGTGCCAAGGAAAGCCTGTAAGGACAGAGGGAGAGGGGGGAGAGAGGGTGGGCCAGAGATGGAACGATAAAAAGAGATAGAGAGAGGGGGGAGAGAGGGAGATCACGAGGTGGAGAGAAGAGGAGGGTGAGAAAGAGAGAGATGGGTGGAGGAGGGGAGAAGAGAGGTGTAGAGACAATCACAGATAGATAAAGAAAGAGACAGAAAGAGCGGTGGAGAGAGGGAGGGGGGGAGAGAGAGACAGAGAGAGTGATCTTAAACGGAGGGGTGGAATTCTCCTCTGACACAGGCCTGTCAGCACTCCCAGCAGTCACCTCAGAGCTCTGTCATCCCCATGGCGACGACGGAATGTTTTCTTTAATAATAGGCAACTTGGAACCCTGCGAGTGTCCCCGCACACAGATATTCTTACTCATGCTGTACCAACACCTGTCAAAAGAAGTGCTGCCCTCAGATCTTGACGAGGAAGACTGCTACTGCTAGGAAATCCTTAGGCTGGGCGTACACACACACAACTGCACACACCCGCGAGCACACACACACACACGAAAACCTTTGTACACACACACACTCACTCATACACACACTCACTCATACACACACACACTCACGCACGCACACACACACACACACACACACACACACACACACACACACACACACACACACACACACACACACACACACACACACACACACACACACACACACACACACACACACACACACACACACACACACACATGTGCGCCCTGACAGATCGGAAGACTTAATTCCCCAAAAAGAAGCCTGAAGCAAAGTAAAGTTTGACAACAAATCTATCTCTCTGACAAAACAGCTGACATCTGGATTTAGGAACTCAGGGGAAGAATGTGAAAGGAACAAATTAGAGGTTATTGTTCATAGAGGGATGTTAGGACTGAGAGAGATTGTAGGGGCCAGTATGTGATGTAATCTATCTCCACTGTCTGATGATATCTCACCTCTGAGTGTCTCTGCACTGTGTGAATGTGGAGGAGGAAGGAGGTGCTTTGGTTCTGTCTCGTTGACGTTCCGCGATTACAGAAGAGCGAGGCTGGCTTGTTGACAACATGGGCAGGGACGGAGGAAGCTTGGAGGAGGCACGAGGAGGACCAGACGAGGCCTCAGGGAGCTTGATCTTTGTCCTCTACCCTGTTATTTTGACATATGGAGATATTGAAAACCACTCTCTTTTCTGATACGTATGGTTTAACTCTGACTTGAATATTATTGTGAGACCCTGGAGGCAATGCCATGATCTGTATAGGGATGATGAGATATCAATTTCATTCAAAGTCATCCTCCCAACTTTCCTTGAAATGAACCAGGCCTACACCACATCTTGAGAATCATTGTGTGAAATGTACTGGTACCAGAGCACCACAATAGCCCTTGCAGCATTTTCCCAGAATCGTATAATTATAATGTCTATTCACATGTCATTGTGGCTTAATTCCTCTTAATAAAGACCAAGTACAGAATGTGCTCATTAAAGCAGTAATGGATACGAGGCGTTGTATCTCCAGTTCCTTAATACTATTGTTAACAATGGGAGAGACACCGTATCCCAGAGTGCTTGGCAGCGCTAACGCTAGCTAGCCGGGGCTAGTCTGGCTCTGCGGTCTGTGTCTTTGTCACTCACCTGGTTGGCTGGTGGGAAGAAAATGGCTGACAATTGGACGAGGGCTGGGGCAGCATCCTGGCAAGCAGGTACAGTAGGACAGGTGATACCACCGGAATCTCTGAGGATCTGGGAAATTAAGGCCAATTGTTTTGTTGTGCATATTACTGTGAGAGTTTCTCCGGTGGGAAAGAGATCATGTTTTCTTTCTGCTTGGTAAATGACAGAGATCACTCTGTCACTATTTTACACAGGCAGTAGGTAGCCTAGCGATTAGAGCATTTGGCCAGTAACTAAAAGGTCGCTAGTTTGACTCCCCGAGCCGACAATGGGGGGGGTATGTTGATGTGCCCATGAGCAAGGCTGTTAGCTCTAATTGTTCAAGGGTTGTTGTTGCTCAAGGCAGACCCTGACTGTGACCCCATTCTCTCAGGGAGAGCGGGATCTGGGGAAAACACAAGATTTCCAATCTAAACATGCATTTTAATACACACTTGTACATGTGTGAAATAGGACTAATATAAGCACCCACCAAACTATTGTTATAGTGTGTAACCAAAGTGACCAGTGAAAGTTCTATATATATAGTTCCATTGGTGACATGTTCCTAATATGTCATTACAAGGTTACATGCCATTAAAGAGACTATGTTGTCTAATTGAACATGTTTAATATAAAAGTCACCTGATTAAAACATATTTTTTTTTTAGATTGTGTAGAGAGAGAGAGGAGAGAAGAGAAAAAGACAGAGACGAGGGAGGGAGAGAGAGGAGAGGAGAGGAGAGATGGGAAAGAGAGAGGAGAGAGAGAGGAGAGACTGAGAGCGGAGAGAGAGAGGAGAGAAGAGAGAGAGTGAGAGAGAGAGAAGAGAGGGAGGGAGGGAGGGAGGGAGGGAGGGAGGGAGGGAGGGAGGGAGGGAGGGAGGGAGGGAGGGAGAGAGGGAGGGAGGGAGGGAGGGAATCACCTAGAATTGGGCCCTGACTGTAAATCTCTGTCTTTTTATTTTATTTGTTATTTTAAGCTAGTTGAGAACAAGTTATCATTAACAACTGCGACCTGGACAAGATAAAGCAAAGCAGTGCGACACAAACAACAACACAGAGTTACACATGGAATAAACAAGCGTACATTCAATAACACAATAGAAAAAAAAGAAAGTCTATATACAGTGTGTGCAAATGGCGTGAGGAGGTAAGGCAATAAATAGGCCATAGTAGCGAAGTAATTACAGTTTCGAAAATTAACACTGGATTGATAGATGAGCAGATGATGATGTGCAAGTAGAAATACTGGTGTGCAAAAGAACAGAAATGTAACTAAAACAATATGGGGATGAGGTAGGTAGATTGGGTGGGCTATTTACAGATGGGCTATGTACGGCTGCAGCGATCAGTTAGCTGCTCAGATAGCTGATGTTTAAAGTTGGTGAAGGAAATATAAGTCTCCAGCTTCAGTCATTTTTGCAATTCGTTCCAGTCATTGGCAACAGAGAACTAGAAGGAAAGACGGCCAAAGTAGGAGTTGGCTTTGGGGATGACCAGTGAGATATACCTGCTGGAGCGCGTGCTACAGGTGGGTGTTGTTATTGTGACCAGTGAGCTGAGATAAGGCGGAGCTTTACCTAGCATAGACTTGTAGATGAACTGGAGCCAGTGGGTCTGGCGACGAATATGTAGCGAGGGCCAGCCGACTAGAGCCTACAGGTCGCAGTGGTGGGTGGTTTAAGGGGCTTTGGTGACAAAACGGAGGCGTGAGTGAAGGAGGCTTTGTTGCGAAATAGGAAGCCGATTCTAGATTTATTTTGGATTGGAGATGTTTAATATGAGTCTGGAAGGAGAGTTTACAGTCAGCCAGACACCTATGTTTTTGTAGTTGTCCACATATTCTAAGTCAGAACCGTCCAGAGTAGTGATGCTAGTCGGGCGGGCGGGTGCGGTGCGGACAGAATCTGGGCCTGGGTCTCTGTTCACAAACACACCACACAGAGCCCCAGGACAGTAACACTATTAGACCCAACCAAATCATGAGACAACAAAAAGATAATTACTAATTACACATTGGGAAGAATTAACAAAAAAACAGAGGCAACTAGAATACTATTTGGCCCTGAACAGAGAGTACACAGTGGCTGAATACCTGACCACTGTGACTGACCCAAACTTGTACAGACTCAGTGAGCATAGCCTTGCTATTGAGAAAGGCCGGCGTAGGCAGACCTGGCTCTCAAGAGAAGACAGGCTATGTGCACACACAATGAGGTGTAAACCAAGCTGCACTTCCTAACCTCCTGTCAAACGGATAACCATACTAGAGACACATATTTCCCTCAGATTACATAGATCCACAAATCATTTGAAAAACAAACCCAATTATGATAAGCTCCCATATCTACTGGGTGAAGTACTGGTTGAAATACCAGTAGATGTGGTCCATCACAGCAGAAAGATCACAGCAGCAAGATTTGTGTCCTGTTGCCACTAGAAACACCATTGTAAATATAACCCATATTTATGTTAATTTGTTTTATTACAACACTGTATATAGACATGATATTACATTTGGAATGTCTTTATTATTTTGGAACTTCTTTGAGTGTAATGTTTACTGTTCATTTTTATTGTTTATTTCACTTTTGTTTATTATCGACTTCACTTGCTTTGGCAATGTTAACATTTGTTTCCAATGCCAATAAAGCCCTTAAATTGAATTGAGAATGCGAGAGAGATGAGAGAGAGAGAAAGAAAGAGAGAAAGAAGAGAGAAAGAGGAGAAAGAGAGATTGCGAGAGAGAGAGAGAGAGAGAGAGAGAGAGAGAGAGAGAGAGAGAAAGAAAGAGAAGAAAGAAGAGAGAGAGAGAGAGACAGAGAGAGAGAGAGAGAGAGAGAGAGAGAGAGAGAGAAAGAAGAGAGAGAGAGAGAGAGAGAGAGAGAGAGAGAGAGAGAGAGAGAGAAAGAAGAGAGAGAGAGAGAGAGAGAGAGAGAGAGAGAAAGAAAGAAAGAGAAGAAAGAAGAGAGAGAGAGAGAGAGAGAGAGAGAGAAAGAAGAGAGAGAGAGAGAGAGAGAGAGAGAGAGAGAGAGAGAGAGAGACAGAGAGAGAGAGAGAGAGAGGGAGAGAGAGAGAGAGAGAGAGAGAGAGGGAGAGAGAGAGAGTGCACTTTACATCTGTGTGTCTGTGTGTTTCTGTTTGTCCACACATCCACCACCAACTACATCAGTGAAAGTGATAGAAACTCTCCCAAGCAGCAGAAGGCCAACAGCAGGTCCATCCTCTCCATCCTCTCCATGAATAGTTAGCATACAGACCTTATAGCCTCATCATGTGTCTTCCATTGACTAATGATGGTCAGCAATCAGGCAGGGCCTGTAGTAAGTTAGCAGGCAGGCAGGTAGGCAGGCAACAGGGCCTGTAGTAAGTTAGCAAGCAGGCAGTTAGGCAGGCAACAGGGCCTGTAGTAAGTTAGCAAGCAGGCAGGCAGGCAGCAGGGCCTGTAGTAAGTTAGCAAGCAGGCAGGCAGGTAACAGGGCCTGTAGTAAGTT
>NC_088421.1:38640416-38732510 GCF_034236695.1 Oncorhynchus nerka
GCAGAGTGTACTGTACAACAAGGTGTTACAACAGGAAGGGGGGGTTTCCCCTATTGTTACATCCTTTAACCACATGATTGGATTTGGAATCATCTCAACTAGGGTCTTCAGCGGTGCAGAGTGTACTGTACAACAAGGTGTTACAACAGGAAGGGGGAGTTTCCCCTATTGTTACATCCTTTAACCACATGATTGGATTCATTATCCTAATGCTGTTGGTAGACATATTATATTTCACAGGAACATGTTTGTCATTTAGCAGAAGCTCTTATCCAGAACGACTTCGTGCATTCATCTTAAGATAGCTAGTTGAGACAACCACACATCACAGTCATAGTAAACACATTTTTCCTCGATATAAAAGTTATACACTTTTTTTATGCTGGGAAGAAGACTGAGTTGTCTTATTTAAAATATTGTTATACTGTTACTGAATTCATTTCACTCAGCATTTGACGTCATCGGGACATTGAACAAGACACTGTTAGATCCTCTGGTTCACATTGCCAGTGACTCAAATCCAATTTTCTGTTGCATTTCTAATGTAAATATTTTCTTTTTCCTGCAGTCTGAACAGCCAAAAGACACATCGTATTGGATGTTTCAAACCACCCTCGTAGGATACAAATCTGATTCCTGGCCTTGCGACTTGTGTCTGAACGGTCAAATCAGATTTTATACTGTTATTTGACATATCTTGTTGCTTGCCAGCTGCTATGTTTACAGTTTGACAAGAACATGATGTGGTAGCTAACTAGCTTGTTAATTGTTGGCAATCAATTAGTGAACGTGATAGAAAGCCAAATAGCTACATAGCTAACTAGTTGACTGCTGTGGCTAGCCAAAAAGGACTAGTTTTGAAAGTTGGATCAACTTATTCTTTGAGACTTTATAGGTGTTCTTACACTAGGATTTTGAACATTCAAAGAAACTGGGAAACGTCCGTAGCAGACGTTGTTGTCACCTCAGCTTGCTACATAACTTCTGAATGATAGGAAGCAGGAGCACCACCACCACCAATCAGCCGACACCACTGCCATTACTATGACAACTAGTGTAGCCATGTCAGCAAATGACTGCTGTCTCAAACCACACAAATCCGATTTGGTCATTTGTAAATTGCTGTTTGGACAGTATCCAAAATAAAACTAGTTTGAGCTTTAATGCCTGCAGTGTGAACAAGGATTTTGACTCTAGAAATCCTGTTGGGAATTCCCTGTTATTCCCCTTGTATTCTCCTATTAGGTCAGCACAGGAGAAGAAGTGATGCGTGTCAGAAATGAAATGTCAGCACGACGTCACAATGATTTCAGCACAAAGTCACGTTCCTACTTCGAGGGTTCAATGACCTTCTTCTGTGTGATCATGGAGAGCACACTCCATGAGACTGCATAGTGTGACATCACTGTCAACGCTGGGACAGAGTGCGGTCGGGTGTACAGTTTCACTTCCCTGTCTGTCTCATGGGGAGGATGTTAACAGGGCTGATCACTAACTACAGTAACTGTGTCTTCAGTCTTAGCAGGCTATTCCAGAGGCTATTCCAGAGGCTGGGGGCATAGTAAATACAGGCTGCCCTCCATTCCTCTTGTCTGAGTGGCGCAGCAGTCTAAGGCACTGCATCTCAGTGCTAGAGGTGTCACTACAGACCCTGGTTTGATCTCAGGCTGTATCACAACCGGCTGTGACCGGGAGTCCTATAAGGCAGAGCACAATTGGAACAGCGTAGTCTGGGTTAGGGAAGCGTTTAGCCCGGGTAGCCTGTATTTGTGAAATAAGAATTTCTTCTTAATTAACTGACTTGCCTGGTTAAATTTAAAAAAGAAAATGTAAAGACCAGCGCCAGAGGACCTGAAGGACCTAGTGGTACATAACTGAATGCATGTCTGATACTGTAGTGGGGAGCACAATCATGGATTGATTTAAAAACCAATCGAATAATCTTTATATTATTTTTCACAGATTTGTTCTAAATCCCAGGCAGCCAGTTCAGAGACTTTAAACCGGTGTAATATGCGTTCTCTGTCTAGTCCTGGTCAGTCCCCGTGCTGCAGAATTCTGCCTGTTTTGCAGTTGAACAATGGTTTTATTGGGTAGACCAGACAGGAGAGCATTACAGTAGTCAAGCCTTCTTGTAGTACAAGCATGGATGATTCTCTCTGTATCACAGGGAGGCTGCTGAGGGGAGGACGGCTCATAATAATGTCTGGAACGGAGCAAATGGAATGGCATGGAAACCATGTGTTTGATGTATTTGATACCGTTCCACCCAATTCCGCTCCTGCCGTTACCACAAGCCTGTCCTCCCAGATGAATGTGCCACCAACCTCCTGTGATGTATCAGCCTGAGATAGAAACGGCTGCACTTTGGCAATGTTCCTCAGGTGGTAAAAAGCTATTTTGGTCACATTCCTAAAGTGTGATTTTGAAATTGAATTCAGCATTTAAATTGATTTATCTTTATTGCCTGTGAATTAAACTGTGAGGACAGATGATCTTTCTGTGCTTTGCCTCCAATAATAAGTACCACAGTCAATCATTCACAGTGAGTAGGGACATTGCCATTGTGTGACGTTTGGAAGTAGCATTTGTGGCGTTCATGTTCCCTTTTCTCTGGAGCTGTGTGCTGATACTGTGGTGTGGTGTGTTCCCCTTGACCAGGTGAAGGGCCTTGCTGACACTCTCCGCTTCGTACTGTATCTCTGGAGTTCCAGTACTTCTCTCTCAACAACCACAGTCTGTCCCTGCATGGTCCCCTCTTCTCTGTGGCTGTGACAGACTTACCCTCAGTGGTCTAAAGTACTTAGATAAAAATCATTTTACTTCATTACATTCCCAAGGGAAATGATGTACTTTTTACTCCATCCATTTTCCCTGACCCCCAAAAGTATTCGTTAGACTTTGAATGCTTAGCATGACAGGTACATTCACACACTTATCAGGCAACATCCCTGGTCTTCCCTACTGTTGGAGTGTGCCCCTGGCTCTCTGTAAATAATTGTTAAAAAAGCTAATTGTGCATTTTGGTTTGCTTAATATAAGGAATTTGAAATTATTTTTTACTTTTGATACTTAAGTATATTTTTGCAATTACATTTACTTTTGATACTTAAGTATATTTAAAACCAAATACTTTTAGACTTTTACTCAACTAGTACTTTACTGGGTGACTCACTTTTACTTGGTTGATTTTCTATTAAGGTATCTTTACTTTTACTCAAGTATGGCAATTGGGTACTTTTTCCACCACTACTTACCCTGCTACACTGAAGGAGAATAAAAGTCCCATTCCCCTTGCAGGGTAGAAGTAACTCATGTTGTATCTGCTTTCAAAGGTCAGGCATTAGAAAACAACTGACAGTTTCCAGTTGATCTGGAATGAAATGTCCCCTCAGTTTCTAGTTCATTTATGGTGATATGTCCATCCAAATGAAAAGGTCAGACGTTTCTTCACAAATTTCCAAGCTACATACAGTGCCAGTCAGAGTGCTTTCTTCCCAGCATATGTGGGCCAACATGCTTATGCAAGTCACATGCACATCGACACACACACACACACACACACACACACACACACACACACACACACACACACACACACACACACACACACACACACACACACACACACACACACACACACACACACACACACACACACACACACACACACACACACACACACACACACACACACACACACACACACATACACACACACACACACACACCATTGCATTGCATCGTAAAACCATCGAAAGTCACTGTTCTCAGAGCAAATTTATGGTGAGAACTCAGCAGAGAACATTTAAGCAGGAAGGTATAGGATGCTTCATGAATACTGGTCCTGTTGGCCCAGAGGCCCATGCCTAGTCATTATCCACAACAATCAGCTGGGAGAGCTTTCTGAGCAGGGCTGTCACACAACTTTCAGGGGGCAGGTGCTTAAAGTGAAAAATGCCCCCCCCCCTGAAAACAAACTGACTTTCATATTTCATATGTCGGAATTCCTAACATACTGATTTTGTAGCAAAAATAGTTTGATTGTATTAGCATGGGCTTATTTATTCCTGCAACAACACACTCACTCATCACAAAATGTCACGTTTGGCCCCCAAAAGGCGAGGGCTGGCTCTGATTGCATGTGTGGGTATGGATGTGGATACGCAGACCCGCGAGCCACTTCTGCCCCTCATGATGAGTTCAGATTGTTGGTGGCTCCCACCCCCTCAAAGTTGCCCATTCCTGGCCTAGGAGTGTGGAGACACATATTGTACAATATGAGGAGGAAATTATAATCCCCAGTTTCAATGACTCGCCCAATGATGCCCAGTTCACTCCACGGCGATGGCCAACATGCACTCGTGCAAAAGCTTACCTCTCTGTCTTATTACCTAGCAAAGTCAAACCTCTTCAGGGAGATTGCATTTGCACTGAGGTATATACTGAATATTGATGATCATGTAAAACCAGTGTTAATCAAATGTTAGGGGAGGGGAGTGGTGAACATCACGACGTCACAATGACTTGAGGACAGTGGGTTCAGAACAACAACCACTAAAACAGTATACATCTGTGAAAAGGGTTCTCCTTGGAACCCAAAATGGTTCTACCTGGAACCAAAATGATTCGAACTGGAACCAAATAGAGTTTGCCAAAGGGTTCTCCTATGGGGACAGCCAAATAACCCTTTTAGGTTCTAGATAGCACTTTTTTGTGTAGGCTTCTCTGGCAACTATCACATGAAAAAACAAATCACCCACCTCTCCTTCATTCCCATACACACTTCTGGGCATTACAAACAAATCACCCACCTCTCCTTCATTCCCATACACACTTCTGGGCATTAAACACGAATCACCCACCTCTCCTTCATTCCCATACACACTTCTGGGCATTAAACACGAATCACCCACCTCTCCTTCATTCCCATACACACTTCTGGGCATTAAACACGAATCACCCACCTCTCCTTCATTCCTATACACACTTCTGGGCATTACAAACAAATCACCCACCTCTCCTTCATTCCCATACACACTTCTGGGCATTAAACACGAATCACCCACCTCTCCTTCATTCCCATACACACTTCTGGGCATTAAACACGAATCACCCACCTCTCCTTCATTCCTATACACACTTCTGGGCATTAAACACGAATCACCCACCTCTCCTTCATTCCTATACACACTTCTGGGCATTAAACACGAATCACCCACCTCTCCTTCATTCCCATACACACTTCTGGGCATTAAACACGAATCACCCACCTCTCCTTCATTCCCATACACACTTCTGGGCATTAAACACGAATCACCCACCTCTCCTTCATTCCTATACACACTTCTGGGCATTACAAACAAATCACCCACCTCTCCTTCATTCCCATACACACTTCTGGGCATTAAACACGAATCACCCACCTCTCCTTCATTCCCATACACACTTCTGGGCATTACACACGAATCACCCACCTCTCCTTCATTCCTATACACACTTCTGGGCATTAAACACGAATCACCCACCTCTCCTTCATTCCCATACACACTTCTGGGCATTAAACACGAATCACCCACCTCTCCTTCATTCCCATACACACTTCTGGGCATTAAACACGAATCACCCACCTCTCCTTCATTCCTATACACACTTCTGGGCATTAAAAAGTGACTTTTTCAGAAAACCTTGCTTTGTCAATGAGAAAGAGGTCATTACTAGATGAGTATACCCATCACCCATCTGGCATCCACTCTGATAGTGACATGGGGGGGGACTCATTGTGAGTTATAGAGTGGCAACTTGACTAACTCAACTGGACTTAGTCCTTTCAGCTCCTAGTGGAGCAAAGAGCCTTGAGGCAACTAGGATGAGATAGTTGTACTACATCTCTGCTCTACTCCCACACACCAACACGGTCTAACTAAAACATGTTCAAATAGTGGCATTTGACCATTGCAGTTATAAATCACCTATGCTGACATACACCCACTATCCACATCCACCGTCGATCACTGTACCTGTCCATATGTAAGGTGTCCACATTAGGACACGCGCCCGTTAAAGTTGCACGGAGCACAATGCGTCATTGTGAGTCTCTCTTTAGCGTGTGAGACGGTGACCCTGCTGGCGAGGTCTTGCTGTGTTATTACTGCTGCTGTAGTCAGTCTAGTGGAAAGTGGGCAGGGCGGCAGGGAAAGGCCTGTGACTGGGAGAGTCTCTGGGGCCTAGCTGTGCGTTTGCTGCTTGCCTGACAGCTAACCATGGTCAGGTACCCACAGTGTGACGAGCCAAACGCTGACCTCACTCGCTCTCTCACTACGCTGGGTGAGTGGGTGTGGAGCTGGATGTAGACGGTGTTGGGTGGGTTCTCATGGTGTGTTGACATCCTAGTTGACGTGTACAGTTAGCATGCATGAATTGTGTAAACTGAGGCCGAGATTCAAACTAACCGCATTGCATTTGACTTTTAAAGGCAACTTCTCTGACGTTGGCAGAGAATGAATTCATGGTAAACACCTATTGAATACAATACCTTTAAATGTCAAGTGCACCATGACAAACATTGTGGTTTGATTGAATGTGTGTGTTTGTAGTGGCTCTGTGGATGTGTGTGTGTGTGTGTGTGTGTGTGTGTGTGTGTGTGTGTGTGTGTGTGTGTGTGTGTGTGTGTGTGTGTGTGTGTGTGTGTGTGTGTGCACCAACAAATAAACCTTAATCACCTCTTCTTGGCAGTTGACCCAAATTCATATAGGCTTTATAACGTCTCCAACGTATCCATGAACTGGGGATTATTCCCAATTTGTGTATTTAATCCCAACTCGTTATATCCCCAGTGGCATGGGATTACCAAAACCCGGGAAACTGAGGACCAGATGTATAACAGATAAACCAGGGTGTATACACTCACCAGCATGCACACCACTCACACACACACGCCCGCACGCAGCACAGAAACACGCACAAACACACACAAAGAAAGGCAAACCCTGCATAGGCAGGCACCTTGTTTGTCCAACTAAGAGAGTGAAGTCTCCGTCCCTTAAATGATAGACCTGTGCTTTTCTCTGTCCTCTCCTCTACGTTCACACGCCTGTGACCTCCAGCTTTACAACGATCCATAGTCATCACAAGATCTCCATTTTGGATCTGTCACTGCACCTCCATTACAAACCTTTATAACTTTACAACATTTTACAAGGAAAGCACTCACATAAATATGACATATGTGTTTTACAAGAAGAGCGTTTTGGAGTCAGGGGGCGTAGGCTGAACCCTTTGTTGCGACAGCGGGCCCCCCTGGCGAGAACCTTTCCCTGATTTTCTAAGGGCTTTTGAAGTGTGGGGCTTTATTTGATGTGGGGTGATGTGATTTAAGCACGTCACTGGTGCTCCCCCTCGCTGGTCTCCGTTCGATCACCAGGGGCTTGGGAGAGAGTAGATCTGGGTTCAACTACTATTTGAAATCATATCAAATACTTAATCTGGGCTTGATCAAGCTTGCCTGGCACAATGAAACCAATAGGAAAGTGCCGTAAAACTGCACATCCCACCAAATTGACACTCCAGTCCGACTAGAGCAAACGCTAAAAATGTTACTAATACTATTTGAACCCAGGTCAGGGAGAAATCACTGGGTCTCACGATGTCTCCGAGACCCAGAGGCATGACTTAATCAGCCAGTTAAAAGCCAGGACCACTGCATTGCAGCCTTGGCTGGGCCCGTCTGCTGGGCTGTGGTTCACTCGGCCACTGGAGCTGCCAGATACGACGTCAGAAGGAGAGGAAACTGACTGATGACAATAAACAGGGCTGTAATGTGTGTGTACGCAAACAGCAGGAGAGATCCAGAAGCATGGAAATAAAATTCATGTTAATAACGATAATGTGGTAATGGATTCTATACAGCACTCTTTCCAGGTGTTCAAATCCCTTCACGTTGAATGGGGGATACCCACCACATGCACTGCCAATGTTTAACACTGAATATTCATCTTGAGATTGAACTGTATTTCTGAGACTGAGGCGTTCCTAATATGGACACCGTACATGTGATAAATTATTTCTGATTTACATTTACTGAAACGCATGATAAGTAATTACTTCTGCAAAGGTTGTACCTGCAAATGAAATGTCTACCTCAACAGGTGCTTGTTGTCTGCAGTTAACTTATAAAAACTGATTTTAAAGACTGTTGTGAAAATACCAGTGTTCTTCAGCTAAAGTTCAGTTCCATGTCTACAGTACTTTCCCGGTCAGCATGTAAGTGATGCTGCAGTGGATGTATAAAGTCATTATGTCATTCCACCTAGTGGTTAACTTTTAGGGTTCATGGCTATTCTGCGTATTCTCTCTCTCTCTCTCTCTCTCTCTCTCTCTCTCTCTCTCTCTCAAAGAGCTGGCCAGTTTGTATTGGGCAGTTCTTACTCGGTACCCTCTCTCTCCCTCCCTCCTCTACTCCCCACTCTGTCCATTTTGGGGGCGGTGAGGAAGTCCCTTTCATATGGAGGGTGATAAAGTAGCTCGCTGGCCTGCACTTGTCAATAGTCCCGCTCTGAGCAATAGACCATTACTTGAAAATAAACCTAATTATTTTCTGCACCGTTGCGGCATGGTGTTGCAACTGTAGGGATGGGGTCACCATGCTGCAATGGTGCAGAAAATAACTCAGCCCCAGCCTCTACCCCAGTCTCAACATCCGCCCCTGCCCCAGCCTCTTCCCCATCCCCAGCCCCAGCCCCAGCCTCTTATCCAATCTTTGCCCCAGCCCCAGCCTCTTAGCCAACCTTTGCCCCATCCCCAGCCTCTTACCCAACCATTGTCCCAGCCCCAGACCCAGTTCCAGCCTCTTATCCAATCTTTGTCCCAGCCCCAGACCCAGCCCCAGCCTCTTATCCAATCTTTGTCCCTGCCCCAGCCTCTTATCCAACCTTTGACCCAGCCCCAGCCTCTTGTCCAATCTTTGTCCCAGACCCAGCCCCAGCCTCTTATCCAATATTTGTCCCAGCCCCAGCCTCTTATCCAACCTTTGACCCAGCCCCAGCCTCTTGTCCAATCTTTGTCCCAGCCCTAGCCTCTTATCCAATATTTGTCCCAGCCCCAGCCTCTTACCCAACCTTTGTCCCAGACCCAGCCTCTTACCCAACCTTTGTCACAGCCCCAGCCTCTCATCCAATTTTTGTCCCAGCCCCAGCCCCAGCCTCTTATCCAATCTTTGACACAGCCCCAGCCTCTTATCCAATCTTTGTCCCAGCCCCAGCCCCAGCCTCTTATCCAATATTTGCCCCAACCCCAGCCTCTTACCCAACTTTTGTCCCAGACCCAGCCTCTTACCCAACATTTGCCCCAGCCCCAGCCTCTTACCCAACATTTTCCCCAGCCCCAGCCTCTTACCCAACTTTTGTCCCAGCCCCAGCCTCTTACCCAACATTTGCCCCAGTCCCAGCCTCTTACCCAACTTTTGTCCCAGACCCAGCCTCTTACCCAACCTTTGCCCCAGCCCCAGACTCTTACCCAACATTTTCCCCAGCCTCTTACCCAACTTTTGTCCCAGACCCAGCCTCTTACCCAAATTTTGTCCCAGCCCCAGCCTCTTACCCAACCTTTGCCCCAGCCCCAGCCTCTTACCCAACATTTTCCCTAGCCCCAGCCTCTTACCCAACTTTTGTCCCAGACCCAGCCTCTTACCCAACCTTTGTCCCAGACCCAGCCTCTTACCCAACCTTTGTCCCAGCCCCAGCCTCTTACCCAACATTTGCCCCAGCCCCAGCCTCTTACCCAACATTTGCCCCAGGCCCAGCCTCTTACCCAACCTTTTCCCCAGCCCCAGACTCTTACCCAACCTTTTCCCCAGCCCCAGCCTCTTACCCAACTTTTGTCCCAGACCCAGCCTCTTACCCAACCTTTGCCCCATCCCCAGCCTCTTACCCAACCTTTGCCCCAGCCCCAGAATCTTACCCAACCTTTGCCCCAGCCCCAGACTCTTACCCAACCTTTGCCCCAGCCCCAGCCTCTTACCCAACTTTTGTCCCAGACCCAGCCTCTTACCCAACCTTTGTCCCAGACCCAGCCTCTTACCCAACCTTTGTCCCAGCCCCAGCCTCTTACCCAACATTTGCCCCAGACCCAGCCTCTTACCCAACCTTTGCCCCATCCCCAGCCTCTTACCCAACCTTTGCCCCAGCACCAGACTCTTACCCAACCTTTGCCCCAGCCCCAGACTCTTACCCAACCTTTGCCCCAGCCCCAGCCTCTTACCCATCCTTTGTCCCAGACCCAGCCTCTTACCCAACCTTTGTCCCAGCCCCAGCCTCTTACCCAACCTTTGTCCCAGACCCAGCCCCAGCCTCAACATGGTCCGTACTCCCCCCTTTACAGCAGGCCGTCCTTTAACGCTCAATCACAGTAGGAGACTGACACACTAAACCAACAACCCCCTCTCTTAAAACCATGCCGTCATGAAACTCACTCTACTGTACTAAGTGGTGACACATAATTGAAGTCTACTCTGCACCTAAAACAACTAAACATTAACAACAGTTATCTGGTCAATTTGAATCTAATCGTACCCAATTGAGGAATTACTACATACATACATATCGAAATTAACTTGAAGGGGTGGTGGTGGTGGTGGTGGTGGTGGTGGTGGTGTTGCTGATCGGTGTAAGTCTGACATACTACAAACATGAACCATATGTGTTTCACCCTTTGTCTTTAAAAGGTAGTCAGGTGGCTTTGTTGTGGAAGTACTAACCCCCTAGGAGAGTACGGTTTAACCCCCCAACTTCACCTAGCTCTGACTCCCATCCTTCCCTTCCATCCATCCTGCATCAGGCCATCCCTCCCTCTGGCAGCCTTCCTCCAGCCTCCCACAGACTGATTCCTGCCCCTCCGGAGCTCCCATTTCCTAGAAGTTTCCCTAGCGAATGTCCGCCCCTGCAAGCCCCCCTGGGGCCAGGCCTGGTTTGGTCTAGTCTGAGCGGTAGTGGTCTAGTGGCCATGTGGCTGGATCCATGGATAACCATGTTTGTGTCCCAAATTGCACCTTATTCCCTATATAGTGTACTATCTTTGACCTGATCCCTATGGACACATTTGGGACGCAATCCCAGATTCTCTGTGACCTACGTTCTGAAAACTGCATCATGTTGCTGGGAAGGGAAAAGAGACCGGAGGGGCCAGGAGGCATTCAAAAACCTCAATTACAGCAGAAAATGGATTTGAACTAGATGTAAATTCAGCGTTTAAGATATTCCCACATCTAACCCTCCAGACTCCAGAAATGATGCTGTTGCGCTACAGTGGCGTCAGCGGCGGGATGCAGGAGGCGGGGCAGGCCAGACCAGGCCAGGGGAGGAAGTGGTGTCTCCCCAGTGGGAAATAGGTCTCGTTGCACTGCATGTTTATTCATGTGCACCGCTGGGAATGTGACAATGACAAAGAGAGCAGGATTTATAAAGTCTTAATAACCACGAATCATAATGGCTGCTTTGCGGTGCTGTCTAGACAAGGAACGGTTCAATTGGGTGTGGGTGTGTGTGTCAGAGGGTTTTGGGGGTGCTGGGATGGAGGAAAGGGGGGCAGTTGGGGGGGGGGGGGGGGTCAGTGCTGGAATGGGTGAGTTAAAGTGAGCATTCTATTGAGGTCTTAGTTGGGCTAATCTGGCCCATGTGACAGAGAGCAGTGAGCTTTGCCTGCCACGGAATGCCACAGGCTGTTGTGCTGTGGACAAAAAGAGACAGAGGCTTAAGCTGCAGGGGGGCAACACTGGCTCCCACCGCGCTCCCAGGGAGCTGCAGCACTCTGAGCTCCACCAAGGGAGAGAGGGAAGTTCTCAGGGTCTAACCCCCCCAAGAGGACTGGTGGAGCAGGAGTAACCAACGCCAGTACCAGAACCACCACTCATCAGCTCCACACCAACACCCCTAATGCAACACCCTCGTACCGGCCTCCCTCCCTCTCTTTGCCCATGGCTGAGGGTGGGGAGGGGGGATGATTTGTACACATGCTCCCCTCGTCTCTCTCTCGTTCTGTCCTGCTCAACCCCCCTCCCCCTCGCAGAACGTGCACACGCACACGCGCACACACCGACACACGTACACACACACACACGGACGCACGTACACACACACACACACGGACTCATGTACACACACACACACGGACACACGTACACACACACACACGGACATACGTACACACACACACACACACGGACACATGTACACACACACACACGTACACATGTACACACACACACACACACACGGACACATGTACACACACACGGACACACGTACACATGTACACACACACACACACGGACACATGTACAAACACACACGGACACATGTACACACACACACGGATGCATGTAAACACACACACGGACACATGTACACACACACGGACACACGGACACACGTACACACACACGTACACATGTACACACACACACACGGACACACGGACACACGTACACACACACGTACACATGTACACACACACACACGGACACACGTACACACACACGTACACATGTACACACACACACACACACGGACACACGTACACACACACGGACACACGTAAACACACACACGGACGCATGTAAACACACACACGGACACACGGACACACACACGGACACACACACGGACGCATGTAAACACACACACACGGACACACGTACACACACACGGACACACGTACACACACACACACGGACACACACACGGACACACGAACACACACACGGACGCATGTAAACACACACACGGACACACGTACACACACACGGACACACGTAAACACACACACGGACGCATGTAAACACACACACGGACACACGTACACACACACACGGACACACGTACACACACACACGGACACACACACGGACACACGTACACACACACGGACACACGTACACACGTACACACACACGTACACATGTACACACACACGGACACACGGACACACGTACACACACACACGTACACATGTACACACACACACACGGACACACGGACACACGTACACACACACGTACACATGTACACACACACACACGGACACACGTACACACACACGGACACACGTAAACACACACACGGACACACGGACACACACACGGACGCATGTAAACACACACACGGACACACGGTCACACACACGGACGCATGTAAACACACACACGGACACACGTACACACACACACGGACACACGTACACACGTACACACACACGGACGCATGTAAACACACACACGGACACACGTACACACACACGGACGCATGTAAACACACACACGGACACACGTACACACACGGACGCATGTAAACACACACACGGACGCATGTAAACACACACACAGACGCATGTAAACACACACACGGACACACGTACACACACACGGACACACGTACACACACGGACACATGTACACACACACAGTGTGTTGGGACGGGTTCCTGACCAGTGAATAAAGTGATAACCAGATGTGGAGGGGAGACGCTCCGCTGGTGGTGTAGCAAGTTGTTGTGATTCCCTTCTGTTTTGTTGTGAACCTCCTACAGAGGAGGTGAGACAGAGACTGAGCGTCTTCGTTTCACCCCCTGTAGTCACAGACAATCATCATATCTATCTGTCTCTTGTAGGGAATTACCACAACAATGATAAACAATAACACAAATGAGTCCCCAATTGTTGTTGTTTTTTCCCTCCAAAAAACATGACTTTTTTTTGGTAACTTTCTGAAGTGAAACTGTTCTAGAACATTGTGTTCTTCTCATTATGGATCAGAGAGTCACAGAGGATGAATTCATTAGACTACTACCCACAGTACTATTTACAGGTATACCCATTTTGCAGTATGCATTTTGTCTGGTGCCAATGCAGTTATAGTACATAAACATCTATAGAAGAGTTAAGGAGGTTTTGATTAGATCAGACTGAAATTGGCAATCAGTGTTTCAGAAAACAAAGCTGAGGCTGGAGAATCCCTCTCCATGATCAAAATGACCGTTTTAAAACCAAGCTGGGGCTGGAGAATCCCTCTCCGCAAAGGATTCAACATCCATGATCAAAATGACCGTTTTAAAACCTGTTTTGAGGCTATACAGTGTCGTTTTAAAACATGTTTTGAGGCTATACAGTGTCGTTTTAAAACATGTTTTGAGGCTATACAGTGTCGTTTTAAAACATGTTCTGAGGCTATACAGTGTCGTTTTAAAACATGTTCTGAGGCTATACAGTGTCGTTTTAAAACATGTTTTGAGGCTATACAGTGTCGTTTTAAAACATGTTCTGAGGCTATACAGTGTCGTTTTAAAACCTGTTTTGAGGCTATACAGTGTCGTTTTGAAACATGTTTTGAGGCTATACAGTGTTGTTTTAAAACATGTTTTGAGGCTATACAGTGTCGTTTTAAAACATGTTTTGAGGCTATACAGTGTCGTTTTAAAACATGTTTTGAGGCTATACAGTGTCGTTTTAAAACATGTTTTGAGGCTATACAGTGTCGTTTTAAAACATGTTTTGAGGCTATACAGTGTAGTTTTAAAACATGTTTTGAGGCTATACAGTGTCGTTTTAAAACATGTTTTGAGGCTATACAGTGTCGTTTTAAAACATGTTTTGAGGCTATACAGTGTCGTTTTAAAACATGTTTTGAGGCTATACAGTGTCGTTTTAAAACATGTTCTGAGGCTATACAGTGTCGTTTTAAAACATGTTTTGAGGCTATACAGTGTCGTTTTAAAACATGTTCTGAGGCTATACAGTGTCGTTTTAAAACATGTTCTGAGGCTATACAGTGTCGTTTTAAAACATGTTTTGAGGCTATACAGTGTCGTTTTAAAACATGTTTTGAGGCTATACAGTGTCGTTTTAAAACATGTTCTGAGGCTATACAGTGTCGTTTTAAAACATGTTTTGAGGCTATACAGTGTCATTTTAAAACATGTTTTGAGGCTATACAGTGTCGTTTTAAAACATGTTTTGAGGCTATACAGTGTCGTTTTAAAACCTGTTTTGAGGCTATACAGTGTCGTTTTAAAACATGTTTAGAGGCTATACAGTGTCGTTTTAAAACATGTTCTGAGGCTATACAGTGTCGTTTTAAAACATGTTTTGAGGCTATACAGTGTCGTTTTAAAACCTGTTTTGTGGCTATACAGTGTTTGTTTACATTTACTTTGTTTACAACCGTCAGAGTAAAACCAGCGTATATTTTGTGTTCTGATGGGGTCTGACAGTTAAAAGGCTGTTATTTAGTCTGCGTCACTATGAGATGGTATAAATAGACTGAAACTGGGTCTTAAACAGACGTGGTTTTATGGGGATTTTTGTATTATGCTAATTCTATTTCCGCTGGGCCGTGGACATCGACAAAAGTTTATAACAAGTCTTATAACGCATTAGAACCATAACATAAAGCAGGACATCGGAAGACTTAAATAAAGTCTTACCGAAACGTCAGTCCCAAAACCAACCATCTAATTCATCCAAATCTCCCAGCAACTAGACTGAAGCTCTAGAGCTCAAGGTCTGGGAGGGACGTGAGAATTACAGCCGAGATGGAGTATTCAGGTCTGTCAGTGTCAACTCCTCCCCTTTTCTCTCTCTCTCTCCCTCCCCATCCCTCCCTCGTTCCCCCCTCTCTCCCTCCCTCACTTGCTTTAATTAGGAGAAATAATCAGGATTTGCATCACAATGGTGGCCAAGTCCCTTTTACCATAAGTGACCCGTTTGGCTTCAGAGGTCTAATGAAAACGTAACATCACCTAAGCCGTCCTTCACTAGATTCTCAGAGTAACCGTGGACGGTCCCAAAGGAGAAAGCTCTGGTGCCTTGAGTTGGTTTAATTCCATTGTCTGATAAGCATTGCGCCCCTAAAATCCAGCCCAGCCAAATCCTCTTGAGAAGGGGCTAAGTGGCAGCGCTGAGTAGGGAGAAGGTGGAGAGGAGAGGGGAGGGGAGAGAAAGCCAGCTATAGCCAGCTCTGGCTTCTTTGGAGCTCTCCCCCTAGTCCCCTCAATCGACCCCCCTCCTCTCCCCTCCTCTCCACACCCTCTGGCCTCCCTCTCCTCTCCCCCACTCTCCCCCTCAGCTGTCCGCGCTACAATGGGGCTGAGCATCTTTTGTGGCATTAACGGTTTGTAGGAGCGAGGAGAACAATGTATGAGAAGTGAGGAGCGAGGGGTTCCCACACACAGGCACCGACGTGTCCTCTCACACCCCCTCCTCGGAGACACCAAACCTGCACAGCTGATCCGCTGGCCCCCCTCTGTGCCTGGATGCACCCCTTTCACAGAAAAACACACACTCGTCCACACGCTCGTACATGGACGTTCTGAAAGGCAAACACACATACTGTACAGTCTGAATGCACGTATGGGCATGTTATATTTAGTCCTTAGACATATGACATATGTGTTCATGCATATGCATGTTTTCCAGATGGTCTGTCGCTACTGATGAACATAAACACACATATGTATGATGTACACAAATGCATGCACACACACACTCACACCCAACATACACACACACACACACACACACATATGCACGCCTATGCACACACACACGCACACACACATACACACACACACACACACACACACACACACACACACACACACATTCTTGCACATGTTATTTAATTGGCTGCAGTGAGGCTGATGCAATCCTTTTGTTGTGTGAAGGCTGAGGGGATGTCTAGGGGCTTGATTCATTTGTACTGTCATACCGTGGGAGAGGGAGGGGTGGGGGGTCCCCTCCACTGGGGATGAAGGGTGGGAATGGCACTTACACACAAGGCTTCACTCCTCCACCTTCAACACGCAAGCAGAAAACGATCCATTACCATAAGTAGGTTATACCTATCCAGATGAGTGATCCCTACCGTAGATTTCCCACAAAATTAGCACATTCCATTTGCAATTCTAATATGTTCCGTGGCATGTGCAATTAAATGCTTTTATAAACATGCATTAGCATTTATAATGGCTTATCCATAAAGTGTTGCAGATGACTGAACACTGATTGAGCGGAGACAGTTCAGAAGGGAAACCTGAGTGCACCTCTACAGGCTGACACATCAGCTGAGATGAGACCAGCTAGAGGCGAGTAACAATCACGCCAACCTTATTGGCGCATTATCCCACTGTCGCTTACTGCTGCTGGTACTAATAAAGCTACTACTACTGCTACAGCTTAAACTACTGCTACTGCTGCTACTGCAACTGCTACTGCCTCTACTACTACGGCTACTGCTAATACTACTAATAATAGTGCAACTACTACTACTACTACTAAAACTACTGCTACTGCTAAAACTGCTACTACTACTACTGCTACTACTGCTAACGTAAATACTACTGCTACTGCTACAACTACTGCTACTAATACTACTGCTTCTAATACTAATACTACTGCTAAAACTACTGCTACTGATAATAATAAAACTACCACTACTGCTACTACACTACTGATACTGCTAAAACTACTGCTACTGCTACTACTGCTACTATTACTACTACTACTACTACCACTACTACTACCACTGCTAATACTACTACTACCACTACTATTACTACTACTACTACTGCAAAATCACCTGCTACTGCTACCGCTATTACTACTATATCTAAAACTACTGCTAAATCTACTGCTGTGGATAAAACTACTGCTACGGCTACCACTACTACTACTACTACTATTACTATTAATACTACTAGTACTACCACTACTACCACAACTACTACTACCACAACTACTAATACTACTCCTACTGCTACTGCTACTACAACTAATACCACTGCTACTGCTGCTACTACTGCTACTGCTACCGCTACTATTATTACTACTACTACTACTTCTACGACTGTTACTACTACTGCTCCTACTGCTGCTAATGCTACTGCTATTGCTCCTGTTGTTACTGCTGATACTGCTACTGCTACTTCTATTGCTATTGCTACTGCTACCACTACTACGACTACTGCTACTGCTACTACTACTATTTCTAAAAGTACTAATACTGCTACTGCTATTGCTAAAACTACTACTACTAATACTACTGCTTCTACTACTAATGCTACTGCTACTGCTACTAATACTACTACTGCTACTGCTACTGCTACTGACAATGCTAAAACTACGACTACTGCTACTACTACTACTGCTACGACGACTACGACTACTACTGCTAAAACTACTTCTACTACTACTGATAATGCTAAAACTACGACTACTGCTACTACTGCTAAAAATACTGCTACTGCTACTACTACTACTGCTACTGCTACTACTACTACTGCTACTGCTACTACTATTACTACTACCATCCAGTGTGTGGATAGTTATGGTGTAAGGAAATACTGTTGATCTATTGTATGCACACACTTTATGAAACGTGAGGATCAGTCTGTTATGTTGGTGGTGGTTGGAGTTAAGGTGTTGTAACATCAGGGTTGTGCTGTGAAAAGGAAGAAAGTTGTACTTGAACCATAGAGGAAGTGGGGTCAAGTTAAAAAAGATGAGCATGTCAGTTTTCATCAGATGCATTCTGGGGAGATGATCCCAGCTCTGGTGTCCATAGTAGGACTGCCTCAGTCTCAGAACTCAGTCAGGTGGGTTAGTTAGAGCTGTGGCTCTGTAGATGTGTCCTCTGTGATGGAAGCTGTGTATAAAGCTATACCTTCTCATAGCTGCAGATATCCCATCAAGCAAAATCTAGTTGTAAACTGGTTTTCTAATTGAGAAGGCATCATTTAACATATAATCTGTTGGTTGCTTTCTGTTCGGATTACAACCAGATGAAGGCGTATTTTTCTGGTTGCTATAAATACATGAACAAAACCTGACCACAACGTATTACAAAAGATGAGCCCTTATCCTCACCAGTGTCGTCCTATTAAGGACATCATTTTCAGCCTCTCGGCGTCATTATTCATGAGCCACCTTTTTCAAAAGCCCTGCATTGAGATGCTAATGTACAAATGGTACATTTTATGCTGTACATAGGGTGACCCAGGGAGGGGTGCAGGGGGTTTGTGGGGAGACTGATCAGAGGAAGAACTATATATAGCAGGCTAAAATACCCAGTGGTGTTCCATCTTATGTCATGTTAATAAAAGGACACAAAACGTAAAACGACTCAAAACGTTTTAGATCGGAAAAGACAAAGTCCAGGTAGTCCCTTTCTGTTTCGGTCTGCTTTCTTCTTCTGGTGCCTAATGAACCGGACCCTGAGCCAGGTCCAGCTTCAGCTCCAGCACCAGGATCAACACCAGCACCAGGACCAGCACCAGCACCAGGACCAGCACTAGGACCAGCACCAGCACCAGGACCAACACCAGGACCAGGACCAGACAGAGTGCCATAGTGGGGCACTATGGGGCACCCAGTTGCCTGGTTGTCACATGGCCTGTTAATGGGAGAGAACAGGGAACTTACGCACGGCGGCCTCAGCTATGACGTGCGTTCTGCCTTGGGTCCAATTAGTGTGTACGTAAGTTCAGCAAGTGTGTGTGTGTGTGTGTGTGTGTGTGTGTGTGTGTGTGTGTGTGTGTGTGTGTGTGTGTGTGTGTGTGTGTGTGTGTGTGTGTGTCTGTGTGTGTGTGTGTGTGTGTGTGTGTGTGTGTGTGTGTGTGTGTGTGTGTGTGTGTCATGCAGCCCCTGTTATTATGCACCATAGCAGCTGATTGGAGCTGGAATGTCTGGACTCTCCCAGCTCAACATGCCTTGGGTGGGCAGCCGCACACTTAACCCTTTCCTCCCTGACTATCTCAGAGTGGACACTGTTACTACAGGTCACACGTACGGCCAGGAGCTGGCTTGTATTCATTATGGTATAATAACCCTTTCCTCCCTGAACCCTGTTCCTCCCAGACTGGCTTGTATCTCAGAGTGGGACACTGTTACTACAGGTCAGCTGATTGGAGCTGGCTTGTATTCATTATGGCATAATACTTAACCCTTTCCTCCCTGACTATCTCAGAGTGGACACTGTTACTTGGTCACAGGAGCTGTGGGCAGCACTGGGTCTTGTGGCTTGTATTCATTATGGCATAATACTTAACCCTTTCCTCCCTGACTATCTCAGAGTGGACACTGTTACTACAGGTCACACGTACGGCCAGGAGCTGGCTTGTATTCATTATGGACATAATACTTAACCCTTTCCTCCCAGACTATCTCAGAGACACTGTCTCAGGGTGGACACATAATACTATCAGGGTCACACGTACGGCCAGGAGCTGGCTTGTATTCATTATGGCATAATACTTAACCCTTTCCTCCCTGACTATCTCAGAGTGGACACTGTTACTACAGGTCACACGTACGGCCAGGAGCTGGCTTGTATTCATTATGGCATAATACTTAACCCTTTCCTCCCTATCTCAGAGTGGACACTGTTACGACAGGTCACACGTCGGCCAGGAGTGGATTCACTGGACATAATACTTAACCCCCTTTCCTCCCTATCTCACACTATCTCAGAGTGGCTTGTACACTGTTACCCTTTCCTCCCTGACTATCTCAGGTGGACACTGTTACAGCCAGGCCAGGAGCTGGCTTGTATTCATTATGGCATAATACTTAACCCTTTCCTCCCAGACTATCTCAGAGTGGACACTGTTACTACAGGTCACACGTACGGCCAGGAGCTGGCTTGTATTCATTATGGCATAATACTTAAACCTTTCCTCCCTGACTATCTCAGAGTGGACACTGTTACTACAGGTCCTACGTACGGCCAGGAGCTGGCTTGTATTCATTATGGCATAATACTTAACCCTTTCCTCCCAGACGACTTCAGAGTGGACACTGTTACTACAGGTCACACGTACGGCCAGGAGCTGGCTTGTATTCATTATGGCATAATACTTAACCCTTTCCTCCCAGACTATCTCAGAGTGGACACTGTTATTACAGGTCACACGTACGGCCAGGAGCTGGCTTGTATTCATTATGGCATAATACTTAACCCTTTCCTCCCAGACGACTTCAGAGTGGACACTGTTACTACAGGTCACACGTACGGCCAGCAGCTGGCTTGTATTCATTATGGCATAATACTTAACCCTTTCCTCCCTGACTATCTTAGAGTGGACACTGTTACTACAGGTCACACGTACGGCCAGGAGCTGGCTTGTATTCATTATGGCATAATACTTAACCCTTTCCTCCCTGACTATCTCAGAGTGGACACTGTTACTACAGGTCACACGTACGGCCAGGAGCTGGCTTGTATTCATTATGGCATAATACTTAACCCTTTCCTCCCAGACTATCTCAGAGTGGACACTGTTACGACAGGTCACACGTACGGCCAGGAGCTGGCTTGTATTCATTATGGCATAATACTTAACCCTTTCCTCCCTGACTATCTCAGAGTGGACACTGTTACGACAGGTCACACGTACGGCCAGGAGCTGGCTTGTATTCATTATGGCATAATACTTAACCCTTTCCTCCCAGACTATCTCAGAGTGGACACTGTTACTACAGGTCACACGTACGGCCAGGAGCAGGCTTGTATTCATTATGGCATAATACTTAACCCTTTCCTCCCAGACTATCTCAGAGTGGACACTGTTACTACAGGTCACACGTAAGGCCAGGAGCTGGCTTGTATTCATTATGGCATAATACTTAACCCTTTCCTCCCTGACTATCTCAGAGTGGACACTGTTACTACAGGTCACACGTACGGCCAGGAGCTGGCTTGTATTCATTATGGCATAATACTTAACCCTTTCCTCCCTGACTATCTCAGAGTGGACACTGTTACGACAGGTCACACGTACGGCCAGGAGCTGGCTTGTATTCATTATGGCATAATACTTAACCCTTTCCTCCCTGACTATCTCAGAGTGGACACTGTTACTACAGGTCACACGTACAGCCAGGAGCTGGCTTGTATTCATTATGGCATAATACTTAACCCTTTCCTCCCTGACTATCTCAGAGTGGACACTGTTATTACAGGTCCTACGTACGGCCAGGAGCTGGCTTGTATTCATTATGGCATAATACTTAACCCTTTCCTCCCAGACGACTTCAGAGTGGACACTGTTACTACAGGTCACACGTACGGCCAGGAGCTGGCTTGTATTCATTATGGCATAATACTTAACCCTTTCCTCCCAGACTATCTCAGAGTGGACACTGTTATTACAGGTCACACGTACGGCCAGGAGCTGGCTTGTGTTCATTGTGGCATAATACTTAACCCTTTCCTCCCAGACGACTTCAGAGTGGACACTGTTACTACAGGTCACACGTACGGCCAGCAGCTGGCTTGTATTCATTATGGCATAATACTTAACCCTTTCCTCCCTGACTATCTTAGAGTGGACACTGTTACTACAGGTCACACGTACGGCCAGGAGCTGGCTTGTATTCATTATGGCATAATACTTAACCCTTTCCTCCCTGACTATCTCAGAGTGGACACTGTTACTACAGGTCACACGTACGGCCAGGAGCTGGCTTGTATTCATTATGGCATAATACTTAACCCTTTCCTCCCAGACTATCTCAGAGTGGACACTGTTACGACAGGTCACACGTACGGCCAGGAGCTGGCTTGTATTCATTATGGCATAATACTTAACCCTTTCCTCCCTGACTATCTCAGAGTGGACACTGTTACGACAGGTCACACGTACGGCCAGGAGCTGGCTTGTATTCATTATGGCATAATACTTAACCCTTTCCTCCCAGACTATCTCAGAGTGGACACTGTTACTACAGGTCACACGTACGGCCAGGAGCAGGCTTGTATTCATTATGGCATAATACTTAACCCTTTCCTCCCAGACTATCTCAGAGTGGACACTGTTACTACAGGTCACACGTGGACGGGGGGCCAGGAGCTGGCTTGTATTCATTATGGCATAATACTTAACCCTTTCCTCCCAGACGACTTCAGAGTGGACACTGTTACTACAGGTCACACGTACGGCCAGGAGCTGGCTTGTATTCATTATGGCATAATACTTAACCCTTTCCTCCCAGACGACTTCAGAGTGGACACTGTTACTACAGGTCACACGTACGGCCAGGAGCTGGCTTGTATTCATTATGGCATAATACTTAACCCTTTCCTCCCAGACTATCTCAGAGTGGACACTGTTACTACAGGTCACACGTACGGCCAGGAGCAGGCTTGTATTCATTATGGCATAATACTTAACCCTTTCCTCCCAGACTATCTCAGAGTGGACACTGTTACTACAGGTCACACGTACGGCCAGGAGCTGGCTTGTATTCATTATGGCATAATACTTAACCCTTTCCTCCCAGACGACTTCAGAGTGGACACTGTTACTACAGGTCACACGTACGGCCAGGAGCTGGCTTGTATTCATTATGGCATAATACTTAACCCTTTCCTCCCAGACGACTTCAGAGTGGACACTGTTACTACAGGTCACACGTACGGCCAGGAGCTGGCTTGTATTCATTATGGCATAATACTTAACCCTTTCCTTTTGCGAATTGCGAGCTCACAGAACAGGGCTCCGGGCAGCCGAGCGGAAATGGAGGAAAACTCGCCTCCCTGCGGACCTGGCATCCTTTCACTCCCTCCTCTCTACATTTTCCTCTTCTGTCTCTGCTGCTAAAGCCACTTTCTACCACTCTAAATTCCAAGCATCTGCCTCTAACCCTAGGAAGCTCTTTGCCACCTTCTCCTCCCTCCTGAATCCTCCTCCCCTCCCCCTCCTCCCTCTCTGCAGATGACTTCGTCAACCATTTTGAAAAGAAGGTCGACGACATCCGATCCTCGTTTGCTAAGTCAAACGACACCGCTGGTTCTGCTCACACTGCCCTACCCTGTGCTCTGACCTCTTTCTCCCCTCTCTCTCCAGATGAAATCTCGCGTCTTGTGACGGCCGGCCGCCCAACAACCTGCCCGACCCTATTCCCTCCTCTCTTCTCCAGACCATTTCCGGAGACCTTCTCCCTTACCTCACCTCGCTCATCAACTCATCCCTAACCGCTGGCTACGTCCCTTCTGTCTTCAAGAGAGCGAGAGTTGCACCCCTTCTGAAAAAACCTACACTCGATCCCTCCGATGTCAACAGCTACAGACCAGTATCCCTTCTTTCTTTTCTCTCCAAAACTCTTGAACGTGCCGTCCTTGGCCAGCTCTCCCGCTATCTCTCTCAGAATGACCTTCTTGATCCAAATCAGTCAGGTTTCAAGACTAGTCATTCAACTGAGACTGCTCTTCTCTGTATCACGTAGGCCCTCCGCACTGCTAAAGCTAACTCTCTCTCCTCTGCTCTCATCCTTCTAGACCTATCGGCTGCCTTCGATACTGTGAACCATCAGATCCTCCTCTCCACCCTCTCCGAGTTGGGCATCTCCGGCGCGGCCCACGCTTGGATTGCGTCCTACCTGACAGGTCGCTCCTACCAGGTGGCGTGGCGAGAATCTGTCTCCTCACCACTCGCTCTCACCACTGGCGTCCCCCAGGGCTCTGTTCTAGGCCCTCTCCTATTCTCGCTATACACCAAGTCACTTGGCTCTGTCATAACCTCACATGGTCTCTCCTATCATTGCTATGCAGACGACACACAATTAATCTTCTCCTTTCCCCCTTCTGATGACCAGGTGGCGAATCGCATCTCTGCATGTCTGGCAGACATATCAGTGTGGATGACGGATCACCACCTCAAGCTGAACCTCGGCAAGACGGAGCTGCTCTTCCTCCCGGGAAGGACTGCCCATTCCATGATCTCGCCATCACGGTTGACAACTCCATTGTGTCCTCCTCCCAGAGCGCTAAGAACCTTGGCGTGATCCTGGACAACACCCTGTCGTTCTCAACTAACATCAAGGCGGTGGCCCGTTCTTGTAGGTTCATGCTCTACAACATCCGCAAAGTACGACCCTGCCTCACACAGGAAGCAGCGCAGGTCCTAATCCAGGCACTTGTCATCTCCCGTCTGGATTACTGCAACTCGCTGTTGGCTGGGCTCCCTGCCTGTGCCATTAAACCCCTACAACTCATCCAGAACGCCGCAGCCCGTCTGGTGTTCAACCTTCCCAAGTTCTCTCACGTCACCCCGCTCCTCCGCTCTCTCCACTGGCTTCCAGTTGAAGCTCGCATCCGCTACAAGACCATGGTGCTTGCCTACGGAGCTGTGAGGGGAACGGCACCTCAGTACCTCCAGGCTCTGATCAGGCCCTACACCCAAACAAGGGCACTGCGTTCATCCACCTCTGGCCTGCTCGCCTCCCTACCACTGAGGAAGTACAGTTCCCGCTCAGCCCAGTCAAAACTGTTCGCTGCTCTGGCCCCCCAATGGTGGAACAAACTCCCTCACGACGCCAGGACAGCGGAGTCAATCACCACCTTCCGGAGACACCTGAAACCCCACCTCTTTCAGGAATACCTAGGATAGGATAAAGTAATCCTTCTCACCCCCCTTAAAAGATTTAGATGCACTATTGTAAAGTGGCTGTTCCACTGGATGTCATAAGGTGAATGCACCAATTTGTAAGTCGCTCTGGATAAGAGCGTCTGCTAAATGACTTAAATGTAAATGTAAATGTTTCCTCCCTGACTATCTCAGAGTGGACACTGTTACTACAGGTCACACGTACGGCCAGGAGCTGGCTTGTATTCATTATGGCATAATACTTAACCCTTTCCTCCCTGACTATCTCAGAGTGGACACTGTTACTACAGGTCACACGTACGGCCAGGAGCTGGCTTGTATTCATTATGGCATAATACTTAACCCTTTCCTCCCTGACTATCTCAGAGTGGACACTGTTACTACAGGTCACACGTACGGCCAGGAGCTGGCTTGTATTCATTATGGCATAATATGGCAAAACATTTTGCAATGGAAATGAACATGTGCCCTCATGAGACATGTTTTCTCCGTACTGAACATGACCCCAGGAGATGGAGGTTCCCTGTTTGGTCAACTTCAGGAAACATTGTTTAACACTGCAGGACATTTTGACTTATTTGTGTGTATAAGATGGCGCCGACGAAGAAGGTCAACATATTAAGTGGTCCGATCCGACTTTGCTTTTTTTATTTGCTAATACTCTTACATTTTAACTGTGCATCGTAGGGAAAGGGCTCGTAAGTCAGCATTTCACAGTAAAGTCTACAGCTGTTGTGTGACAAATAACATTTGATTTGATTTGGTAGTTACAAAAGTTTGAATACACTCAGAGTTTATTAAAGAAAAATAACTAATAAAAAAAACAGTGGTTGTGTTTTTCAGTAACTTTAAGGAAGTTTCTCTTCAAGTCTTTCCCCTGTGATCCAAACAGACATGTTCTATGTGTGTTAGTAAGTGTGAGGACGTGTGTGTTAGTAAGTGTGAGGACGTGTGTGTTAGTAAGTGTGAGGACGTGTGTGTTAGTAAGTGTGAGGACGTGTGTGTTAGTAAGTGTGAGGACGTGTGTGTTAGTAAGTGTGAGGACGTGTGTGTTAGTAAGTGTGAGGACGTGTGTGTTAGTAAGTGTGAGGACGTGTGTGTTAGTAAGTGTGAGGACATGTGTGTGTTAGTGAGTGTGAGGACGTGTGTGTTAGTAAGTGTGAGGACGTGTGTGTTAGTAAGTGTGAGGACGTGTGTGTTAGTAAGTGTGAGGACGTGTGTGTTCGTAAGTGTGAGGACGTGTGTGTTAGTAAGTGTGAGGACGTGTGTGTTAGTAAGTGTGAGGACATGTGTGTGTTAGTAAGTGTGAGGACATGTGTGTGTTAGTAAGTGTGAGGACGTGTGTGTTAGTAAGTGTGAGGACATGTGTGTTAGTGAGTGTGAGGACGTGTGTGTTAGTAAGTGTGAGGACGTGTGTGTTAGTAAGTGTGAGGACGTGTGTGTTAGTAAGTGTGAGGACGTGTGTGTTAGTAAGTGTGAGGACGTGTGTGTTAGTAAGTGTGAGGACGTGTGTGTTAGTAAGTGTGAGGACGTGTGTGTTAGTAAGTGTGAGGACGTGTGTGTTAGTAAGTGTGAGGACGTGTGTGTTAGTAAGTGTGAGGACCTGTGTGTTAGTAAGTGTGAGGACGTGTGTGTTAGTAAGTGTGAGGACGTGTGTGTCGTTACCATCTCAACCCACTGGTGTGTTATATTTGTCCTCTTCTCTCCTTCTCTCTCCTCCTCCTGCCTTCCTCCCCTCCTCCATCCTTCATCCCCTCCTCCCTCTTTCCTCTCCTCTTCCTGTCTTCCTTCCCTCCTTCCTCCCCTCTTTCTGCCTTCCTCCCCTCCTCCATCCTTCATCCCCTCCTCCCTCTTTCCTCTCCTCTTCCTGTCTTCCTTCCCTCCTCCCTACTTCCTCTCCTCCTCCCTCCTTCTACGTCATTTCCGGTCACAACTTGCAGGCTTGTTTTCGAGTTGCTGTGCGTTTTGTTGCCAACCTATTTTGCTACCTGACAACTTTACGGTTTTCACTTTTTAATTACCGTTCATATATTTATTTATTTTTTCCTCAACTTTTTCACTCCGGACGCTTTATCTGGACACGATTCGTCAGGACCTCCAACAGCCGAAGCTAAGTAGTAACATTAACATGATGCCTTCTAATTGCAGCTGCTGTACTCGCCTTACGGCGAGGATAGCTGTACTGCAAGCCCAGCTTCAGACGCAATCGTTAGGCAAGGGTAATTTCAGTGTAGGAAAGGATGAAACAGCGTCTGTGCCACCAGTAAGTACAGATAGTAGTATAAGTCCCCTGGCACAGTCCCCGCAGCCGGACAACTTTCTCACGGTTTCTGGAAGGAAATGCTGTAGGAACGCTCAACCGGTGTCGCTCATTCAGCCGACAGAAACTTTCAACCGGTTTTCCTCATTAAGCAGCGGGTCGGTGTCAGAGGTGTCAGAGGCCGAGTCTTCTCTGGTCTCTTCTCCTCCCGTTACGGGGTCTGAGACGCCGAAGCTTCCCACCATTAGCTCTGACAAATTGAAAACTCTAGTCATTGGCGACTCCATTACCCGCAGTATTAGACTTAAAGCGAATCATCCAGCGATCATACACTGTTTACCAGGGGGCAGGGCTACCGACGTTAAGGCTAATCTGAAGATGGTGCTGGCTAAAGCTAAAACTGGCGAGTGTAGAGAGTATAGAGATATTGTTATCCACGTCGGCACCAACGATGTTAGGATGAAACAGTCAGAGATCACCAAGCGCAACATAGCTTCTGCGTGCATATCAGCTAGAAAGATGTGTCGGCATCGAGTAATTGTCTCTGGCCCCCTCCCAGTTAGGGGGAGTGATGAGCTCTACAGCAGAGTCTCACAACTCAATCGCTGGTTGAAAACTGTTTTCTGCCCCTCCCAAAAGATAGAATTTGTAGATAATTGGCCCTCTTTCTGGGACTCACCTACAAACAGGACCAAGCCTGACCTGCTGAGGAGTGACGGACTCCATCCTAGCTGGAGGGGTGCTCTCATCTTATCTACCAACATAGACAGGGCTCTAACTCCTCTAGCTCCACAATGAAATAGGGTGCAGGCCAGGCAGCAGGCTGTTAGCCAGCCTGCCAGCATAGTGGAGTCTGCCACTAGCACAGTCAGTGTAGTCAGCTCAGCTATCACCATTGAGACCGTGTCTGTGCCTCGACCTAGGTTGGGCAAAACTAAACATGGCGGTGTTCGCCTTAGCAATCTCACTAGGATAAAGACCACCTCCATTCCTGTCATTACTGAAAGAGATCATGATACCTCACATCTCAAAATAGGGCTACTTAATGTTAGATCCCTTACTTCAAAGGCAATTATAGTCAATGAACTAATCACTGATCATAATCTTGATGTGATTGGCCTGACTGAAACATGGCTTAAGCCTGATGAATTTACTGTTTTAAATGAGGCCTCACCTCCTGGCTACACTAGTGACCATATCCCCCGTGCATCCCGCAAAGGCGGAGGTGTTGCTAACATTTACGATAGCAAATTTCAATTTACAAAAAAAAAAAAGACGTTTTCGTCTTTTGAGCTTCTAGTCATGAAATCTATGCAGCCTACTCAATCACTGTCACGTTCTGACCTTAATTTCCTTTGTTTTGTATTTATTTAGTATGGTCAGGGTGTGAGTTGGGTGGGTTGTCTATGTTTGTTTTTCTAGGTTTTGGGATTTTCTATGTTTCGGCCTAGTATGGTTCTCAATCAGAGGCAGGTGTCATTAGTTGTCTCTGATTGAGAATCATACTTAGGTAGCCTGGGTTTCACTGTGTGTTTGTGGGTGATTGTTTCCGTGTCTGTGTTTGTTCGCCACACGGTACTGTTTCGGTTTTGTTCACGTTTATTGTTTTGTATTCATTGAGTGTTCAGTTCATGTTTTTAAATAAACAACCATGGACACTTACCACGCCGCATCTTGGTCCGATCCTTGCTACACCTCCTCTTCAGACGAAGAGGAGGAAAACCCTTACAATCACTTTTTATAGCTACTGTTTACAGGCCTCCTGGGCCATATACAGCGTTTCTCACTGAGTTCCCTGAATTCCTATCGGACCTTGTAGTCATAGCAGATAATATTCTAATCTTTGGTGACTTTAATATTCACATGGAAAAGTCCACAGACCCACTCCAAAAGGCTTTCGGAGCCATCATCGACTCAGTGGGTTTTGTCCAACATGTCTCTGGACCCACTCACTGTCACAGTCATACAGTACCGAAGAGCCCTTACTGCTGCTCGATCATCCTATTTTTCTAACTTAATTGAGGAAAATAAGAACGATCCGAAATTCCTTTTTGATACTGTCGCAAAGCTAACTAAAAAGCAGCATTCCCCAAGAGAGGATGACTTTCACTTTAGCAGTGATAAATTCATGAAATACTTTGAGGAAAAGATTATGATTATTAGAAAGCAAATTACGGACTCCTCTTTAAACCTGCGTATTCCTCCAAACCTCAGTTGTCCTGAGTCTGCACAACTCTGCCAGGACCTAGGATCAAGAGGCGCTCAAGTGTTTTAGTACTATATCTCTTGACACAATGATGAAAATAATCATGGCCTCTAAACCTTCAAGCTGCATACTGGACCCTATTCCAACTAAACTACTGAAAGAGCTGCTTCCTGTGCTTGGCCCTCCTATGTTGAACATAATAAACGGCTCTCTATCCACTGGATGTGTACCAAACTCACTAAAAGTGGCAGTAATAAAGCCTCTCTTGAAAAAGCCAAACCGTGACCCAGAAAATATAAACAACTATCGGCCTATATCGAATCTTCCATTCCTCTCAAAAAATTTCGCATCCGCACTTCGGTCTGCACTTCGGTCTGCAGGTTGATCGTAGCTAGCTACATAGCTAGCTACATAGCCGTCTTTGTATCAAAGATAATGGTGTAGTCTAGAGCGATTTTCTAGGTTAGCTAGCCAGCTATTGTCGTTCTTTTAACGCAACGTAACGTAATCAACACTGCTAGCTGGCCAGCTAGCCCCGAATAGCAGCACTGTAGAAACTATCACACTCAACGGAACGACTTGATTAGTGTAGTGTCAACAACGCAGCCACTGCCAGCTAGCCTACAAAGTCAACAACGCAGCCACTGCCAGCTAGCCTACTTCAGCAGTACTGTATCATTTTTAATCATTTTAGTCAATAAGATTCTTGCTACGTAAGCTCAACTTTCTGAACATTCGAGACGTGTAGTCCACTTGTCATTCCAATCTCCTTTGCATTAGCGTAGCCTCTTCTGTAGCCTGTCAACTATGTGTCTGTCTATCCCTGTTCTCTCCTCTCTGCACAGACCATACAAACGCTCCACACCGCGTGGCCGCGGCCACCCTAATCTGGTGGTCCCAGCGCGCACGACCCACGTGGAGTTCCAGGTCTCCGGTAGCCTCTGGAACTGCCGATCTGCGGCCAACAAGGCAGAGTTCATCTCAGCCTATGCTTCCCTCCAGTCCCTCGACATCTTGGCACTGACGGAAACATGGATCACCACAGATAACACTGCTACTCCTACTGCTCTCTCTTCGTCCGCCCACGTGTTCTCGCACACCCCGAGAGCTTCTGGTCAGCGGGGTGGTGGCACCGGGATCCTCATCTCTCCCAAGTGGTCATTCTCTCTTTCTCCCCTTACCCATCTGTCTATCGCCTCCTTTGAATTCCATGCTGTCACAGTTACCAGCCCTTTCAAGCTTAACATCCTTATCATTTATCGCCCTTCAGGTTCCCTCGGAGAGTTCATCAATGAGCTTGATGCCTTGATAAGCTCCTTTCCTGAGGACGGCTCACCTCTCACAGTTCTGGGCGACTTTAACCTCCCCACGTCTACCTTTGACTCATTCCTCTCTGCCTCCTTCTTTCCACTCCTCTCCTCTTTTGACCTCTCCCTCTCACCTTCCCCCCTACTCACAAGGCAGGCAATACGCTCGACCTCATCTTTACTAGATGCTGTTCTTCCACTAACCTCATTGCAACTCCCCTCCAAGTCTCCGACCACTACCTTGTATCCTTTTCCCTCTCGCTCTCATCCAACACTTCCCACACTGCCCCTACTCGGATGGTATCGCGCCGTCCCAACCTTCGCTCTTTCTCCCCCGCTACTCTCTCCTCTTCCATCCTATCATCTCTTCCCTCTGCTCAAACCTTCTCCAACCTATCTCCTGATTCTGCCTCCTCAACCCTCCTCTCCTCCCTTTCTGCATCCTTTGACTCTCTATGTCCCCTATCCTCCAGGCCGGCTCGGTCCTCCCCTCCCGCTCCGTGGCTCGACGACTCATTGCGAGCTCACAGAACAGGGCTCCGGGCAGCCGAGCGGAAATGGAGGAAAACTCGCCTCCCTGCGGACCTGGCATCCTTTCACTCCCTCCTCTCTACATTTTCCTCTTCTGTCGCTGCTGCTAAAGCCACTTTCTACCACTCTAAATTCCAAGCATCTGCCTCTAACCCTAGGAAGCTCTTTGCCACCTTCTCCTCCCTCCTGAATCCCCCTCCCCCTCCCCCCCCCTCCTCCCTCTCTGCAGATGACTTTGTCAACCATTTTGAAAAGAAGGTCGAACGACACCGCTAAGTCAAACGACACCGCTGGTTCTGCTCACACTGCCCTACCCTGTGCTCTGACCTCTTTCTCCCCTCTCTCTCCAGATGAAATCTCGCGTCTTGTGACGGCCGGCCGCCCAACAACCTGCCCGCTTGACCCTATCCCCTCCTCTCTTCTCCAGACCATTTCCGGAGACCTTCTCCCTTACCTCACGTCGCTCATCAACTCATCCCTGACCGCTGGCTACGTCCCTTCCGTCTTCAAGAGAGCGAGAGTTGCACCCCTTCTGAAAAAACCTACACTCGATCCCTCCGATGTCAACAACTACAGACCAGTATCCCTTCTTTCTTTTCTCTCCAAAACTCTTGAACGTGCCGTCCTTGGCCAGCTCTCCCGCTATCTCTCTCAGAATGACCTTCTTGATCCAAATCAGTCAGGTTTCAAGACTAGTCATTCAACTGAGACTGCTCTTCTCTGTATCACGGAGACGCTCCGCACTGCTAAAGCTAACTCTCTCTCCTCTGCTCTCATCCTTCTAGACCTATCGGCTGCCTTCGATACTGTGAACCATCAGATCCTCCTCTCCACCCTCTCCGAGTTGGGCATCTCCGGCGCGGCCCACGCTTGGATTGCGTCCTACCTGACAGGTCGCTCCTACCAGGTGGCGTGGCGAGAATCCGTCTCCTCACCACGTGCTCTCACCACTGGTGTCCCCAGGGCTCTGTTCTAGGCCCTCTCCTATTCTCGCTATACACCAAGTCACTTGGCTCTGTCATAACCTCACATGGTCTCTCCTATCATTGCTATGCAGACGACACACAATTAATCTTCTCCTTTCCCCTTCTGATGACCAGGTGGCGAATCGCATCTCTGCATGTCTGGCAGACATATCAGTGTGGATGACGGATCACCACCTCAAGCTGAACCTCGGCAAGACGGAGCTGCTCTTCCTCCCGGGAAGGACTGCCCGTTCCATGATCTCGCCATCACGGTTGACAACACCACTGTGTCCTCCTCCCAGAGCGCTAAGAACCTTGGCGTGATCCTGGACAACACCCTGTCGTTCTCAACTAACATCAAGGCGGTGGCCCGTTCCTGTAGGTTCATGCTCTACAACATCCGTAGAGTACGACCCTGCCTCACACAGGAAGCGGCGCAGGTCCTAATCCAGGCACTTGTCATCTCCCGTCTGGATTACTGCAACTCGCTGTTGGCTGGGCTCCCTGCCTGTGCCATTAAACCCCTACAACTCATCCAGAACGCCGCAGCCCGTCTGGTGTTCAACCTTCCCAAGTTCTCTCACGTCACCCCGCTCCTCCGCTCTCTCCACTGGCTTCCAGTTGAAGCTCGCATCCGCTACAAGACCATGGTGCTTGCCTATGGAGCTGTGAGGGGAACGGCACCTCAGTACCTCCAGGCTCTGATCAGGCCCTACACCCAAACAAGGGCACTGCGTTCATCCACCTCTGGCCTGCTCGCCTCCCTACCACTGAGGAAGTACAGTTCCCGCTCAGCCCAGTCAAAACTGTTCGCTGCTCTGGCCCCCCAATGGTGGAACAAACTCCCTCACGACGCCAGGACAGCGGAGTCAATCACCACCTTCCGGAGACACCTGAAACCCCACCTCTTTAAGGAATACCTAGGATAGGATAAAGTAATCCTTCTCACCCCCCCCCCCCCCCCTTAACCTCTTGCTTCTACTCGGGACGCTTGCGTCCCAACTAGAGCTCTGGAAATGCAAATGCGCTACGCTAAATGCTAATAGTATTAGTTAAAACTCAAAAGTTCATTAAAATACACATGCAGGGTATCGAATTAAAGCTACACTCGTTGTGAATCCAGGCAACAAGTCAGATTTTTAAAATGCTTTTCGGCGAAAGCATGAGAAGCTATTATCTGATAGCATGTAACACCCCAAAAGACCCACAGGGGACGTAAACAAAATAATTAGCATTTCGGATAAATGCTACCCGGATAAAGCACTAAATAAACTTCAGTTAGTGCTAAATACGGCTGCTAAAATCCTGACTAGAACCAAAAAATGTGATCATATTACTCCAGTGCTAGCCTCTCTACACTGGCTTCCTTTCAAAGCAAGGGCTGATTTCAAGGTTTTACTGCTAACCTACAAAGCATTACATGGGCTTGCTCCTACCTATCTCTCTGATTTGGTCCTGCCGTACATACCTACACGTACGCTACGGTCACAAGACGCAGGCCTCCTAATTGTCCCTAGAATTTCTAAGCAAACAGCTGGAGGCAGGGCTTTCTCCTATAGAGCTCCATTTTTATGGAACGGTCTGCCTACCCATGTCAGAGACGCAAACTCGGTCTCAACCTTTAAGTCTTTACTGAAGACTCATCTCTTCAGTGGGTCATATGATTGAGTGTAGTCTGGCCCAGGAGTGGGAAGGTGAACGGAAAGGCTCTGGAGCAACGAACCGCCCTTGCTGTCTCTGCCTGGCCGGTTCCCCTCTTTCCACTGGGATTCTCTGCCTCTAACGCTATTACAGGGGCTGAGTCACTGGCTTACTGGGGCTCTCTCATGCCGTCCCTGGAGGGGGTGCGTCGCCTGAGTGGGTTGATTCACTGTTGTGGCCATCCTGTCTGGGTTGGCGCCCCCCCCTTGGGTTGTGCCGTGGCGGAGATCTTTGTGGGCTATACTCTGCCTTGTCTCAGGATGGTAAGTTGGTGGTTGAAGATATCCCTCTAGTGGTGTGGGGGCTGTGCTTTGGCAAAGTGGGTGGGGTTATATCCTTCCTGTTTGGAACAGTGTCTCCTGACCCCTCCTGTCTCAGCCTCCAGTATTTATGCTGCAGTAGTTTATGTGTCGGGGGGCTGGGGTCAGTTTGTTATATCTGGAGTACTTCTCCTGTCCTATTCGGTGTCCTGTGTGAATCTAAGTGTGCGTTCTCTAATTCTCTCCTTCTCTCTTTCTTTCTCTCTCTCTCGGAGGACCTGAGCCCTAGGACCATGCCCCAGGACTACCTGACATGATGACTCCTTGCTGTCCCCAGTCCACCTGGCCATGCTGCTGTTCCAGTTTCAACTGACCTGAGCCCTAGGACCATGCCCCAGGACTACCTGACATGATGACTCCTTGCTGTCCCCAGTCCACCTGGCCATGCTGCTGCTCCAGTTTCAACTTCCACCTGACTGTGCTGCTGCTCCAGTTTCAACTGTTCTGCCTTATTATTATTCGACCATGCTGGTCATTTATGAACATTTGAACATCTTGGCCATGTTCTGTTATAATCTCCACCCGGCACAGCCAGAAGAGGACTGGCCACCCCACATAGCCTGGTTCCTCTCTAGGTTTCTTCCTAGGTTTTGGCCTTTCTAGGGAGTTTTTCCTAGCCACCGTGCTTCTACACCTGCATTGCTTGCTGTTTGGGGTTTTAGGCTGGGTTTCTGTACAGCACTTTGAGATATCAGCTGATGTACGAAGGGCTATATAAATAAATTTGATTTGATTTGATTCCTTCCTCCCCTCCTCCTGCCTTCCTCCTTCCTCCCCTCTTCCTGCCTTCCTCTCTCCTTTGTCCCCTCCTCCCTACTTCCTCTCCTCCTCCCTCCTTCCTCCCCTCCTCCTCCTTCCTCCCCTCCTCCTGCCTTCCTCCTTCCTCCCCTCTTCCTGCCTTCCTCCCTCCTTTGTCCCCTCCTCCCTACTTCCTCTCCTCCTCCCTCCTTCCTCCCCTCCTCCTGCCTTCCTCCTTCCACCCCTCCTCCTACCTTCCTCCTTCCTCCCCTCTTCCTGCCTTCCTCCCTCCTTTGTCCCCTCCTCCCTCCTTCCTCCCATCCTCCTGCTTACTCCCCTCCTCCCTCCTTCCTCCCATCCTCCCTCTTTCCTCCCCTCCTCCCTCCTTCCTCCCCTCCTCCTGTCATCCTCCGTCCCTCCATCATCTAATGTAGAGCTGTGTGTGGCTCCAGGGCAGCCCGGCCAATTCCCACACTCCACCGCTCCTGTGCTGTCAGGTCCAATCAGAGTCCAGATCTGTGTCCCAAAAGATACCCTTTTACCTATATAGTGCACTACCGTTGACCAGAGCTCTATGGGCGCTGTAATGCTCTACATAGGGAATAGGTTGCCATTTGGGATGCAACCCGGATCTGCATTCATTTTCAGCCACCTGTGCCAGGCGCCTCGTTGCTACCCCAGACCAGCATACCACCCTCCCCCCTCTTCGGCCCTGGTTCGGCCACCGTCTCCCGGAGCAACTGTCACATGGTGTGCTCTGCAGGCCATTTGTCACCAATTGTCAGAGTTTAGCGGGGCAATGGTCTGTGGCGGGATGGGGGGGATGAGGAGGAGAAGGAGATGGGGATGAGGGGATGAGGGGATGGTGGGAGCGGGGGCGTGCGGGGGCTCTCTCTAATAGGATGAGAAAACTCCCCCACTGAGAGGAAGCTGGGGCCTCTGATCGCGCTGTGTGTGTGTGTGTTTCAATCTGCCAGGACCTCAATCCAGTGTGTGTGTGTCATTGGGGTGCAGTTGGGAAAATTTAAGCCCATAAGACAGGCAGACACACTCCCTTACAAATGATCTCACACACACATGTTCGACCCACATATCTGTCCCACCATATCTCCTGCTGTTGCTCCCCCCTCTATCTCTCTCTCTCTCTCGCTCTCTCTCTCTCTCTTTCTCTCATACAAACACACACACACACACACTGCTTAATATCACCAATCATACTCACACAGTTACCATTACCTTACTTGATTTTTACCATGCCATTGTTTTGTTATGGACTTGGACCTGCCAGCCCTATATTGCCCGGGGCAAGGTATTTGTTAGCATAGTGTGTTAGTGAAGCTGATGACCTGTTTATTTTGTTTCAATAACCAGTGACCTTTTAAGAATGTCTGGGCCTGTATATCATTAAAAGGAAGGACGCAGTCCTATGGGTATGTGTCCGTGTGTGAGTGTGAAAGTTCATCTTGCAAACTTTTCAACAGGAAAAGGGCATGCACCCTCCACCCACCATCCCAGCGCCCTTCGCCTCACCCCAGTCCTGACCTCAGGGGAGATGGACGGTGGAGCCGGGGAGGTGTATCCTAGGAGTTCCCCAGTAGGAGACATATATCAGAGTTCCCCAGTAGGAGACAGATATCAGAGTTCCCCAGTAGGAGACAGATATCAGAGTTCCCCAGTAGGAGACAGATATCAGAGATCCCCAGTAGGAGACAGATGTCAGAGATCCCCAGAAGGAGACATAAATCAGAGTTCCCCAGTAGGAGACAGATATCAGAGTTTCCCAGTAGGAGACAGATATCAGAGTTCCCCAGTAGGAGACAGATATCAGAGTTCCCCAGTAGGAGACATATATCAGAGTTCCCCAGTAGGAGACAGATATCAGAGTTCCCCAGTAGGAGACATATATCAGAGTTCCCCAGTAGGAGACATATATCAGAGTTCCCCAGTAGGAGACAGATATCAGAGTTCCCCAGTAGGAGACAGATATCAGAGTTCCCCAGTAGGAGACATTTATCAGAGTTCCCCAGTAGGAGACAGATATCAGAGTTCCCCAGTAGGAGACATAAATCAGAGTTCCCCAGTAGGAGACATATATCAGAGTTCCCCAGTAGGAGACAGATATCAGAGTTCCCCAGTAGGAGACATATATCAGAGTTCCCCAGTAGGAGACATAAATCAGAGTTCCCCAGTAGGAGACAGATATCAGAGTTCCCCAGTAGGAGACAGATATCAGAGATCCCCAGTAGGAGACAGATATCAGAGATCCCCAGTAGGAGACATAAATCAGAGTTCCCCAGTAGGAGACAGATATCAGAGTTTCCCAGTAGGAGACATAAATCAGAGTTCCCCAGTAGGAGACAGATATCAGAGTTCCCCAGTAGGAGACATTTATCAGAGTTCCCCAGTAGGAGACAGCTATCAGATTTCCCCAGTAGGAGACAGATATCAGAGTTCCCCAGTAGGAGACATATATCAGAGTTCCCCATTGGGAGACAGATATCAGAGTTCCCCAGTAGGAGACAGATATCAGAGTTACTCAGTAGGAGACAGATATCAGAGTTCCCCAGTAGGATACATATATCAGAGTTTCCCAGTAGGAGACATAAATCAGAGTTCCCCAGTAGGAGACAGATATCAGAGTTCCCCAGTAGGAGACAGATATCAGAGTTCCCCAGTAGGAGACAGATATCAGAGTTCCCCAGTAGGAGACAGATATCAGAGTTCCCCAGTAGGAGACAGATATCAGAGTTCCCCAGTAGGAGACATAAATCAGAGTTCCCCAGTAGGAGACAGCTATCAGAGTTCCCCAGTAGGAGACATAAATCAGAGTTCCCCAGTAGGAGACAGATATCAGAGTTACTCAGTAGGAGACAGATATCAGAGTTCCCCAGTAGGAGACAGATATCAGAGTTCCCCAGTAGGAGACATAAATCAGAGTTCCCCAGTAGGAGACAGATATCAGAGTTCCCCAGTAGGAGACATATATCAGAGTTCCCCAGTAGGAGACATATATCAGAGTTCCCCAGTAGGAGACATATATCAGAGTTCCTCAGTAGGAGACATATATCAGAGTTCCCCAGTAGGAGACATATATCAGAGTTCCCCAGTAGGAGACAGATATCAGAGTTCCCCAGTAGGAGACAGATATCAGAGTTACTCAGTAGGATACAGATATCAGAGTTCCCCAGTAGGAGACAGATATCAGAGTTCCCCAGTAGGAGAAAGATATCAGAGTTCCCCAGTAGGAGACAGATATCAGAGTTTCCCAGTAGGAGACATATATCAGAGTTCCCCAGTAGGAGACAGATATCAGAGTTCCCCAGTAGGAGACAGATGTCAGAGTTCCCCAGTAGGAGACAGATATCAGAGTTCCCCAGTAGGAAACATATATCAGAGTTCCCCAGTAGGAGACATATATCAGAGTTCCCCAGTAGGAGACAGATATCAGAGTTCCCCAGTAGGAGACAGATATCAGAGTTCCCCAGTAGGAGACAGATATCAGAGTTCCCCAGTAGGAGACAGATATCAGAGTTCCCCAGTAGGAGAAAGATATCAGAGTTCCCCAGTAGGAGACAGATATCCGAGAAAAGAAGAGAGGAACAAAATAAGAGAAGAGAAAAGTAGAGTAGAGAAGAAGAGGAGAAGAGGAGAAGAGGAGACGAGGAGAAGAGAAGACGAGAAGAAGAAAATAAGAGAAGAGAAGAGTAAAGTAGAGAAGAAGAGGAGAAGAGAAGAGGAGAAGAGGAGACGAGGAGAAGAGAAGAAGAGAAGAAGAAAATAAGAGAAGAGAAGAGTAGAGAAGAAGAAGAGAAGAAGAGAAGAGAAGAGGAGAAGACGAGAAGACGAGAAGACGAGAAGAGAAATGGAGAAGAGAAGAAGAGAAGACGAGAAGAGAAGAGAAGAAGAGAAGAAGAGAAGAGGAGAAGAGAATAGGAGAAGAGAAGAAGAGGAGAAGAGAAGAGGAGAAGAGGAGAAGGGGAGACGAAAGAAGAGAAGAAGAAAATAAGAGAAAAGTAGAGAAGGGGAGGAGAAGAGGAGAAGAGAAGAAGAGAAGATAAGAGGAGAAGAGGATAAGGGAAGAAAAGGAGAAGAGAAGATAAGAGGAGAAGAGGAGAAAAAGAAAGAGGAGAGGAGAAGAGAAGAAGAGGAGAAGAGATGAAGAGGAGAAAAGGAGAAGAGGAAGAGAAGGGGAGAAGACAAGAGAAGTGGAGAAGGGGAGACAGTGAGTGGGGTGGGAGGAAGATTTAATGTTACTTTCTGCTTAATTAAAGGCACTATGTGATATCCCAGGAGTCTTCACTTCAGATCTTCAAACGATAAGATAAACCCTCCTGTTGTAAGAGTGGGATGTCAGAGAGAGAGATAGAGAATTATCTGAATCTGATATCACATCAATTCATCGTATTCTCATCCGAACCGTGCATTCAACTGTCCATTACGGATCTGCGCAGAGCCATTTGCTGTCTTCGTAGTGCAGCTGTCTTGGTAGTGCTGTGGACTGTATGCCTCGTCATGACCTTGCCTGCAAAACAACCAGTCATATTTCACAGTATAGAAAGCCGTTTCAGACATTAGACATTATATACTTTAGGATAATGATGTCTCTATGCATTTTCACCACTTTTAACTGTTCACCAGCCAAGAAGAGTTGACCGGTGTTGACAGTGAAGACTACAAACCTGCACCTTGTTATAACTAGCTGACACATTTTTCAGTCCAAGGTGGTCAAAGACGCTCAGATTCCTGAAGGTGCCACTTTTAGGCCCCTACAATAATGTAGTGTTCTGAGGCCGACCCAGGAGAAATGTCTTTAGAAAGACGACTCTAAACAAACTCTTCATGGGCTGCCAGGCAAATGTGTTGACTTGGCTGTGAGTTCTGGGGCCTCCAATTCCAACGATTAGACAAATATGATGCATGCAATATATAGGAGTGTGTGTGTGGTGGGGAGTTGTGTGTGTGTGGTGGGGAGTTGTGTGTGTGTGGTGGGGAGTTGTATGTGTGTGGTGGGGAGTTGTGTGTGTGTATATGTTCATGTTTATATCTACTGCGTATAGATGGGTGTTTTGGCAGACTGCTGTAGTGCTTGGTACCTCTCTGCTCTCCTCTAATTGAGCTGCAGGGGGCTGTGTGTGTGTGTGTCCTGAGTCCTTCCCTAGCCCCCTCTCCTGCTCTCCTTCCTGGCCACGGAATGAAGGAACAGCCCCTGTGTCACGTTTTGTGGATCAGCTGGTGCAAACACCATCTCCTTGTCCGGACCATCCCAGGATCTCCAGGTGCCATATGGAAGAGATCAGCACGGAGCGGAGCGGCTTGATGTCTGCCACTGTGTGGCCAGGAGGATCACATATACCCCCTGACACCCCCCAAGCAGCTCCTCCTAAAAACCACATCCAGGTCTGTCAACAGCGCCTGCAACCTGGCAAGCAGCATGTGTCCTGGGTGCTCCCTTCACTGACAGAGGTGTGGTGCGAGCCTGTTAGGAGACAAGGGGGGCAGAGGTGATGGTGCTTTCAGTTACCTCACTCTGTCTGCAATGCATTTTATAAGCTACCAACATCTTAATAAACCGTACTGTGTGTGTGTGTCCTCTTGGCTGGCTTAGAGACCAACGTGAGAGGAGATGACTGGAACCTGGTCCAATCATCCACCATTGTAGGGAGGAAATATCAATTCAAATAGTTGTTGTTTTGTTGTTCGATTGTTGTTGCATGTCTGGAATGGAACCAATGGAATAGTTACAGAAAGGCTTAATCAACCGCTCACACCTATTGGAAAGAGTTCAAATACTACTTGAACCCAGGTGTGCTACTCACGTCTAATAAATAGGGAGTGTCTGGGATTAACGAGCGGCCAGCTGAGTAAATGCTGGGCTGGTCGCTTGCTAGCTCGGCGCTCGTCACGGATGACTGATTAGGGATGAACTCATTATCCTCTGGTCCTGGCTGACCAACGCAATTAGGCCTTGCACCACAATGAAGACCCAGTGAAGACCCAATGAAGACCCAATGAAGACCCAATGAAAACCCAATGAAGACCCAGTGAAGACCCAATGAAGACCCAATAAAGACCCAATGAAGACCCAATGAAGACCCAATGAAGACCCAATGAAAACCCAATGAAGACCCAATGAAAACCCAATGAAGACCCAATGAAGACCCAATGAAAACCCAATGAAGACCCAATGAAGACCCAATGAAGACCCAATGAAAACCCAATGAAGACCCAAAGAAAACCCAATGAAGACCCAATGAAAACCCAATGAAGACCCAATGAAGACCCAATGAAGACCCAATGAAAACCCAATGAAGACCCGATGAAGACCCGATGAAGACCCGATGAAGACCCAATGAAGACCCAATGAAAACCCAATGAAGACCCAATGAAGACCCAATGAAAACCCAATGAAGACCCAATGAAGACCCAATGAAAACCCAATGAAGACCCAATGAAGACCCAATGAAGACCCAATGAAGACCCAATGAAAACCCAATGAAGACCCAATGAAAACCCAATGAAGACCCAATGAAGACCCAATGAAAACCCAATGAAGACCCAATGAAGACCCAATGAAGACCCAATGAAGACTCAATGAAGACCCAATAAAGACCCAATGAAAACCCAATGAAGACCCAATGAAGACCCAATGTCTCATTCAGTTGTCACATGGACGGAGAGTGGAGACAGATCTCTACCTGGGCCTAGCTCTAGTGGTGCTGTTGATGGCATGAAGGGTGAATGGTGGTGGTATTGATGGCATGAAGGGTGAATGGTGGTGGTGTTGATGGAGTGAAGGGTGAATGGTGGTGGTGTTGATGGAGTGAAGGGTGAATGGTGGTGGTGTTGATGGCATGAAGGGTGAATGGTGGTGGTGTTGATGAGGTGAAGGGTGAATAGTGGTGGTGTTGATGGAGTGAAGGGTGAATGGTGGTGGTGTTGATGGAATGAAGGGTGAATAGTGGTGGTGTTGATGGAGTGAAGGGTGAATAGTGGTGGTGTTGATGGCATGAAGGGTGAATGGTGGTGCTGTTGATGGAGTGAAGGGTGAATGGTGGTGGTGTTGGGAGGGTGAAGGGTGAATAGTGGTGTTGTTGATGGAGTGAAGGGTGAATGGTGGTGGTGTTGGGAGGGTGAAGGGTGAATGGTGGTGGTGTTGATGGCGTGAAGGGTGAATGGTGGTGGTGTTGATGGAGTGAAGGGTGAATGGTGCTGGTGTTGATGGCATGAAGGGTGAATAGTGGTGGTGTTGATGGAGTGAAGGGTGAATGGTGGTGGTGTTGATGGCGTGAAGGGTGAATGGTGGTGGTGCTGATGGCGTGAAGGGTGAATGGTGGTTGTGTTGGGAGGGTGAAGGGTGAATGGTGATGGTGCTGATGGCGTAAAGGGTGAATGGTGGTGTTGATGGCGTGAAGGGTGAATGGTGGTGGTGCTGATGGCGTGAAGGGTGAATGGTGGTTGTGTTGGGAGGGTGATGGGTTAATGATGGTGCGGTCGGGGGGTGAAGGGTGAATGGTGGTGGTGCTGATGGCGTGAAGGGTGAATGGTGGTTGTGTTGGGAGGGTGAAGGGTGAATGGTGGTGGTGTTGGGAGGGTGAAGGGTGAATGGGAGGGAGCTTCAGTGCTGGTGATGACAGAAGGAGGCGGGTAACACAATTGATTTAGACTCTTCTTCTCCAGGTCTCCTGTTAGTAATATGGTGGACAGACTCTTCTTCTCTTCTTCTCCAGGTCTCCTGTTAGTAAATATGGTGGACAGACTCTTCTTCTCCAGGTCTCCTGTTAGTAATATGGTGGACAGACTCTTCTTCTCCAGGTCGCCTGTTAGTAATATGGTGGACAGACTCTTCTTCTCCATGTCTCCTGTTAGTAATATGGTGGACAGACTCTTCTTCACCAGGTCTCCTGTTAGTAATATGGTGGACATACTCTTCTTCTCCAGGTCTCCTGTTGGTAATATGGTGGACAGACTCTTCTTCTCCAGGTCTCCTGTTAGTAATATGGTGGACAGACTCTTCTTCTCCAGGTCTCCTGTTAGTAATATGGTGGACAGACTCTTCTTCTCCAGGTCTCCTGTTAGTAATATGGTGGACAGACTCTTCTTCTCCAGGTCTCCTGTTAGTAATATGGTGGACAGACTCTTCTTCTCCAGGTCTCTTGTTAGTAATATGGTGGACAGACTCTTCTTCTCCAGGTCGCCTGTTAGTAATATGGTGGACAGACTCTTCTTCTCCATGTCTCCTGTTAGTAATATGGTGGACAGACTCTTCTTCTCCAGGTCTCCTGTTAGTAATATGGTGGACAGACTCTTCTTCTCTAGGTCTCCTGTTACAATATGACAGACTCTTCTTCTCTAGGTCTCCTGTTAGTAATATGGTGGACAGACTCTTCTTCTCCAGGTCGCCTGTTAGTAATATGGTGGACAGACTCTTCTTCTCCATGTCTCCTGTTAGTAATATGGTGGACAGACTCTTCTTCTCCAGGTCTCCTGTTAGTAATATGGTGGACATACTCTTCTTCTCCAGGTCTCCTGTTGGTAATATGGTGGACAGACTCTTCTTCTCCAGGTCTCCTGTTAGTAATATGGTGGACAGACTCTTCTTGTTAGTAATATGGTGGACTCCAGGTCTCCTGTTAGTAATATGGTGGACAGACTCTTCTTCTCCAGGTCTCCTGTTAGTAATATGGTGGACAGACTCTTCTTCTCTAGGTCTCCTGTTAGTAATATGGTGGACAGACTCTTCTTCTCCAGGTCTCCTGTTAGTAATATGGTGGACAGACTCTTCTTCTCCAGGTCTCCTGTTAGTAATATGGTGGACAGACTCTTCTTCTCCAGGTCTCCTGTTTGTAATATGGTGGACAGACTCTTCTTCTCCAGGTCTCCTGTTAGTAATACGGTGGACTGACTCTTCTTCTCCAAGGCGTCTTCCACCCTCCAGGGCTGCAAGGCTGGGCTCTGAACAATGTTGCCCATCTGGAGGAAACCTTCTCTGTGCCGGGTGCTGTGATGGATGGGGAGGGCTCACCAGGACATCCAGCTGACCCAAGCTCTCCAGAGGGGGACCAAATCAATCACCCTCTCCTGTCCCGTTGATGGGCAGTCCTCACAGCATGGGCCGTGGAGGATCATGGGTCAAGAACTCTGTCATGACTGGACGGCTCTAACACTTCTATGGGTTTTAAACTAATCACATCGTGTTCCTTTATGAGGATGAGTGTGTGAGTTTGTTGTTCTTTCTGTGTGCTTGTTGCTGTATCATAATGTTACCCATTAAATAGATTTGTTTTACCTTTATTTAACTAGGCAAGTCAGTTAATTAAGAACAAATTCTTATTTTCAATGACGGCCTAGGAACAGTGGGTTAACTGCCTGTTCAGGGGCAGAATGACAGATTTTTACCTTGTCAGCTCGGGGATTTGATCTTGTGACCTTTCAGTTACAAGTCCAAAGCTCTAACCAACTAGGCTACCTGTCTCTAACCACTAGGCTACCTGTCTCTAACCACTAGGCTACCTGTCTCTAACCACTAGGCTACCTGTCTCTAACCTCTAAGCTACCTGTCTCTAACCACTAGGCTACCTGTCTCTAACCACTAGGCTACCTGTCTCTAACCACTAGGCTACCTGTCTCTAACCGCTAGGCTACCTGTCTCTAACCACTAGGCTACCTGTCTCTAACCACTAGGCTACCTGTCTCTAACCGCTAGGCTACCTGTCTCTAACCGCTAGGCTACCTGTCTCTAACCGCTAGGCTACCTGTCTCTAACCACTAGGCTACCTGTCTCTAACCGCTAGGCTACCTGTCTCTAACCACTAGGCTACCTGTCTCTAACCACTAGGCTACCTGTCTCTAACCACTAGGCTACCTGTCTCTAACCACTAGGCTACCTGTCTCTAACCGCTAGGCTACCTGTCTCTAACCGCTAGGCTACCGCTAGGCTACCTGTCTCTAACCGCTAGGCTACCTGTCTCTAACCGCTAGGCTACCTGTCTCTAACCACTAGGCTACCTGTCTCTAACCACTAGGCTACCTGTCTCTAACCGCTACTACCTGTCTCTCTCTAACCGCTAGGCTACCTGTCTCTAACCGCTAGGCTACCTGTCTCTAACCACTAGGCTACCTGTCTCTAACCACTAGGCTACCTGTCTCTAACCACTAGGCTACCTGTCTCTAACCACTAGGCTACCTGTCTCTAACCACTAGGCTACCTGTCTCTAACCACTAGGCTACCTGTCTCTAACCACTAGGCTACCTGTCTCTAACCACTAGGCTACCTGTCTCTAACCACTAGGCTACCTGTCTAACCACTAGGCTACCTGTCTCTAACCACTAGGCTACCTGTCTCTAACCACTAGGCTACCTGTCTCTAACCACTAGGCTACCTGTCTCTAACCACTAGGCTACCTGTCTCTAACCACTAGGCTACCTGTCTCTAACCACTAGGCTACCTGTCTCTAACCACTAGGCTACCTGTCTCTAACCACTAGGCTACCTGTCTCTAACCACTAGGCTACCTGTCTCTAACCACTAGGCTACCTGTCTCTAACCACTAGGCTACCTGTCTCTAACCACTAGGCTACCTGTCTCTAACCACTAGGCTACCTGTCTCTAACCACTAGGCTACCTGTCTCTAACCACTAGGCTACCTGTCTCTAACCACTAGGCTACCTGTCTCTAACCACTAGGCTACCTGTCTCTAACCACTAGGCTACCTGTCTCCTAACCACTAGGCTACCTGTCTCTAACCACTAGGCTACCTGTCTCTAACCACTAGGCTAGGCTACCTGTCTCTAACCACTAGGCTACCTGTCTCTAACCACTAGGCTACCTGTCTCTAACCACTAGGCTACCTGTCTCTAACCACTAGGCTACCTGTCTCTAACCACTAGGCTACCTGTCTCTAACCACTAGGCTACCTGTCTCTAACCACTAGGCTACCTGTCTCTAACCACTAGGCTACCTGCCTCTAACCACTAGGCTACCTGTCTCTAACCACTAGGCTACCTGTCTCTAACCACTAGGCTACCTGTCTATCAGCGAGTACTGTACAATACGGCGAACTTAACAAATGAGGCAATTGTGGAAAGTACATGTGGGCCGCCATCTTTTTGCACCTTCGTCATTGGTCTTTTGACCAATCAGATATTTTAAGATCAGATTTGGGCCGCCTGTGTGAACACAGTTAGAAGCCTCAGATACTGCAGACTTCCTCTCCCCTCCCTGGGTCTCTAGGACTGGGATTGATGGAGGCTCATACTGGGGATAAGAGCTGCCCAGACTTCCTCACCCCTCCCTGGGTCTCTAGGACTGGGATTGATGGAGGCTCATACTGGGGATAAGAGCTGCCCAGACTTCCTCACCCCTCCCTGTGTCTCTAGGACTGGGATTGATGGAGGCTCATACTGGGGATAAGAGCTGCCCAGACTTCCTCACCCCTCCCTGGGTCTCTAGGACTGGGATTGATGGAGGCTCATGGGGATAAGAGCTGCTGGGGTCTCTAGGATATTGAGGAGCTGGGGATAAGAGCCCAGACTTCCTCACCCCTCCCTGGGTCTCTAGGACTGGGATTGATGGAGGCTCATACTGGGGATAAGAGCTGCCCAGACTTCCTCACCCCTCCCTGGGTCTCTAGGACTGGGATTGATGGAGGCTCATACTGGGGATAAGAGCTGCCCAGACTTCCTCACCCCTCCCTGTGTCTCTAGGACTGGGATTGATGGAGGCTCATACTGGGGATAAGAGCTGCCCAGACTTCCTCACCCCTCCCTGGGTCTCTAGGACTGGGATTGATGGAGGCTCATAGGGGATAAGAGCTGCCCAGACTTCCTCACCCCTCCCTGGGTCTCTAGGACTGGGATTGATGGAGGCTCATACTGGGGTTAAGAGCTGCCCAGACTTCCTCACCCCTCCCTGGGTCTCTAGGACTGGGATTGATGGAGGCTCATACTGGGGATAAGAGCTGGCCAGGCTGCTGGCACCACCTCCAGGGGCCTATCAGTGGACTGGGATTGGCAACACAGAGGACATCTATAGAATGATTGAAGTTGATGAATTGTGTTGAATTTTGTTCTGATAGAAAGATGTTGGCTAAGTGTCCATAACAACTCTGTCTCCATGTTCACCACTTGTTGAAGGCCAGGACTCAATCTTTTATAAACATTTTCATTTTAGTCATTTAGCAGAAGCTCTTATCCAAAGTGACTTACAGTTAGTGCATTCATCTTAAGATCGCTAGGTGGGACAACCACATATCACAGTCAGTACTTGTAAGTACAGTCTTCCTCAATAAAGTATCTATTAGCAAAGTCAGTGCTAGTATGAAAAAGTCAAGTGTGAGTATTAGTTAATGAAAGGCAAGTGTATTAGTTATTTTTAACTTCGATCCGTTTATTATTATTATACATTTGGGGGTGCTGTGGGATTAATCTAGATACTAAAGTAATATTAATTAAGTAATAATCCAATCGCGGTTTGAAGACAATGCAGCTTTTAAAGGCAATATTCCCATGTTAGCAGAGATTACATTCACTGTAAACACTGTATATGTTGGCTCAAATGATGGTCACACTCTATTTGGATAGTAACATAGATGATCTACATGGTTATAGTATCAACAAACTATCTGTTGATAAGCAACTGCTTGCTAAGGTTACGGTAAGGGTTAGGTTTAGAATAAAGGTTATGGTTAGGGTTAGGTTTAGAATAAAGGTTATGGTTAGGGTTAGAATAAAGGTTAGGGTTAGGTTTAGAATATAGGTTAGGGTTAGGTTTAGAATAAAGGTTATGGTTAGAGTTAGGTTTAGAATAAAGGTTATGGTTACGGTAAGGGTTAGGTTTAGAATAAAGGTTAGGGTTAGGGTTAGGTTTAGAATAAAGGTTAGGGTTAGGGTTAGGTTTAGAATATAGGTTAGGGTTAGGTTTAGAATAAAGGTTAGGGTAAAGGTTATGGTAAGGGTTAGGTTTAGAATAAAGGTTAGGATTAGGTTTAGAATAAAGGTTAGGGTTAGGTTTAGGTTTAGAATAAGGGTTAGGGTTAGGGTTAGGTTTAGAATTAAGGTTACGGTAAGGGTTAGGTTTAGAATAAAGGTTAGAGTAAAGGTTAAGTTTAGGGTAGGTCTGAGATTATGTCTGAGATTTGACTGAAACTTTGGTCCCCCCTGCTATTGTCTTAGTTGAACCAGGTCTCTTTTGAAAAATAGATGTTATCTCAATGAGACTGCCTGGATAAATAAAGGTTAAATAAACACAAAATATTCCTGTCAGTCAGCCAGCCAGCCCACCCCGGCACTTGTCACTCACAATGACAAATGAGGGCGCCTGATGAAACAGAGAGGGTAACATCATCACTTCCCTAATGAGGAGAGGTCATAGCAGGAGGGGGAAAGAGACAGGGAGGACAGAAGGAGAGAGTGAGGACAGAGGGAGAGTGGAGGAAATAGGGAAGACAGAGAAAGGGGGAGAGAGGGGAACGAGGGAAAGGGAGAGAGAGGGGAACGAGGGAAAGGGAGAGAGAGGGGAACTAGGGAAAGGGAGAGAGAGGGGAACGAGGGAAAGGGAGAGAGAGGGGAACGAGGGAAAGGGAGAGAGAGGGGAACGAGGGAAAGGGGAGAGAGGGGAACGAGGGAAAGGGAGAGAGAGGGGAACGAGGGAAAGGGAGAGAGAGGGGAACGAGGGAAAGGGAGAGAGAGGGGAACGAGGGAAAGGGAGAGAGAGGGGAACGAGGGAAAGGGAGAGAGAGGGGAATGAGGGAAAGGGAGAGAAAGGGGAACGAGGGAAAGGGAGAGAGAGGGGAACGAGGGAAAGGGAGAGAGAGGGAGAATGAAAGACGGCGAGTATTATTCCTGTGATGTTCGTGTTACCAGTTGTCCATTTTGGTTGGAACCCAGGGTCTCCTGCTCCTTCCAAGACTGTGTTAGCATGCTGAAGCTAAAGCCTATGCGTTAGTGTCAGGTCTCAAACAAGGTTACTCATCACGTGAGCGTGGTTAAACCTACCACTACACACAGCTTCTGGAGTTCTACAATGACTCAGACATGTACATGGGTAGTGTTGTCCTTGATAACAACACAGTAACACCTTAACTGGTTCTGCACTTTGTTACATCTGATATTTAGTTGGAAAAGGAGGACCTGGGGAAGATACATTTTAGCTGAAGGACCGTTTACTGTCATTTGGGTTCAAGTCAAAGTGGAATGTCAAGGCCATGTCGAAAAGGAACATTTCTCTAAAGTTGTTTTAGCGAACATTTCTGTCACTTAATTAATGTCTGGATGCAGGAGAATTTTGTCCAAATTTTTTCCTCATAGGCCTAGTCAAAAATAGCCTGGTCCCAGATCTGTTTGGACTGTCTTGCCAACACCTATGGCTTTTGTAACACCAGACCGATCTGGGTCCAGTCTAAAGGACCACAGTCCTGGCTGAGGGACTTCCCCCTGTGGGCCTGTGTCTCTCTCTCTCTCTGGCCCAGGCTCTGCCTTGCCTTGGTGCTGGAGTCAGTGGGGAGATTACGTGGCCTGTGTCTGTCTCTCTCTCTGGCCCAGGCTCTGGCCCAGGCTCCTGCCTGTGCCCAGGCTTGGTGCTGGAGTCAGTGGGGAGATTACGTGGCCTGTCTGTCTGTCTCTCTCTCTGGCCCAGGCTCTGCTTTGCCTTGGTGCTGGAGTCAGTGGGGAGATTACGTGACCTGTCTGTCTCTCTCTCTCTCTGACCCAGGCTCTGCCTTGCCTTGGTGCTGGAGTCAGTGGGGAGATTACATGACCTGTCTGTCTCTCTCTCTCTCTGGCCCAGGCTCTGCCTTGCCTTGGTGCTGTAGTCAGTGGGGAGATTACGTGGCCTGTGTCTGTCTCTCTCTCTGGCCCAGGCTCTGCCTTGCCTTGGTGCTGGAGTCAGTGGGGAGATTACGTGGCCTGTGTCTGTCTCTCTCTCTGGCCCAGGCTCTGCCTTGCCTTGGTGCTGGAGTCAGTGGGGAGATTACGTGGCCTGTGTCTGTCTCTCTCTCTGGCCCAGGCTCTGCCTTGCCTTGGTGCTGGAGTCAGTGGGGAGATCACGTGGCCTGTCTGTCTGCCTTTTGGAGCGCTCAGCCTCTCAGGGATTGGGTCTTTGTGGGGCCGGGAGCGGAGGGAGTGGAGGGAGCTGGAGCTGGTTCTGAGCGTGCCCACCGAGAGAGGGGAAATGCGTTTGACATACTCTCGGCGTACACAGTCGGGGAGGCTGGAACAGCAGGATACAATTAATGACCACAGAATAAGATTGTTACAATATGGCTTCCCTCGCTTCGCCCCCGCTTTCTTCCTTCACCGTGGGCCTGTCATATTTCACTGGTCTGGGAGAGTGTGTTTAGGGGGGGGGGGCTTTAATCCCTCTCTTATTGTTGTCGCCCCATCTTTTCTCCTCCTCTTCCATGCTCCCTCTCTTCGTGTAGGACATTGATATGCAACAGGGCCTTCCTGGATCTGGTGCAGAAAACCTTTCTAATGAGGAAGTTTGTCCAACACTAATCCAGCATTACAGGAACAGTTACCACAAATTAACTGTATATATGAACAACTCACTTTAAGGCAAACCGAAGTTATAAAACGCTATTTACATATCTCCTCCATGCTCTCTGACTGTAAGCAAGATATTCTGTGATGTTTAGCCTGTGTTTGAAGTCTGCTCTCCTCTGTCTGTGTCCATATAAAAACACAGAGAGACAGGCGACCAGGCTAATACATCTGGAGAAATAGACAGAGGGAAAAATAGACAAGAAGATGCCAGGTGTCTAACAGAGATCATGTAAGATGAGATGAGAAATACAAATCTCTCACTTTAAGGCAGATTCCCACAATAAATGAGAGAGCACAGTGTCCAAAGAGGGAGCTAGACCTGTCAGACACTGTAACTAGGGTTGTAGATCTCTCTCTCTCTCTCTCTCTCTCTCTCTCTCTCTCTCTCTCTCTCTCTCTCTCTCTCTCTCTCTCTCTCTCTCTCTCTCTCTCTTTTTGACAACAGTCAACCACAGCTGTGACAGCTGTTAGTTTTAATTAATCCCACTACCACAGCCACCAGTGGTGTTGTAGTCCTCTGCGTACAACACTGATAACACTCTCAGTCCAACCCTGACCCTCATAACACATTGTAAAACATTTGTTGTATAATAAATAAACAGAGGTTTTACGCGAGGGCACATGATGAGAGATGGGATGGAAAATCTGGAGGCCAAATGTGTCTGAGTCACTGATATTGTTAGGGGTGAAATTAAGAGCGGTCCTCAGAGCTTTGAGGTCAGTTTCTCAGACCAAAGGGTTAGGGCACGGATGGAGGAATCTAGGACGGAGGGAATAGACGGTGGAGAGGAAAACAGGCTGGGAAGGAGAAAAAGCGTAACAAGGTGTCGAACAGGCACCCTGGATCTTTGCACATGACTGACTTGCATAGCTGGACCCGTGCTGTGATGTTTGTTGACATGTCCAGGACAGAATTCCAAAGTTTTCACAGCAATCATCAGTCAGGAAGAGGCTTGATTTTTCCCAGGGTCAGGAAAGCTTCTCCCGGCCTCCCTATTGGCTGCTGCCAGACAGGCCTGTATGCGAGGCCAAAACATGCCAACGCAGCCAGTTGCCGTGGCAACCTGTGGCAATGGGTTGGTAGGGTGGCAGGGGTGTTCCTCTGAGGCTTGATTCCAAGGGCCCTTGGCCCTTCTCACAGCAAGTTGACCACGTAAGACAACATATGTCATAATGGGGAAAGCATTTATATACATTTACTCTAAATAAATAGAACATCATGTAGAAAATAACTTGCAGAAAACAACACATTTTAACACAGTTAAAATTCTACAAAAGTGTAACAAAGATATCTTCTTGACATTCCTTCTAATAGGAGATACTGTAGCTTTGGATACATAACTCTTTCACTTGACAACCCAGATTCCTACTCAGCAAAGGGGCCACATGCCGGCCTGGGCTTCACTCTCACTGACATCTCTCCTGGAATTTCACAGCAGGTTACAGAATATCATCATGTTGAGAGAGAGAGAGAGAGAGAGAGAGAGAGAGAGAGAGAGAGAGAGAGAGAGAGAGAGAGAGAGAGAGAGAGATCTACAACCCTAGTTACAGTGTCTGACAGGTCTAGCTCCCTCTTTGGACACTGTGCTCTCTCATTTCTTGTGGGAATCTGCCTTTAAGTGACAGATTTTTATTTCTCCTCTCATCTTACATGATCTCTGTTAGACACCTGGCATCTTCTTGTCTATTTTTCCCTCTGTCTATTTCTCCAGATGTATTAGCCTGGTCGCCTGTCTCTCTGTGTTTTTATATGGACACAGACAGGTCTGCAGGGTTAGAGAGGCCTTGATTGCTTACCTCTCTCTCTCTCCATCTCCATCTAGCTGCCTTTCACTCTCTCTCTCTCTCTCTCTCTCTCTCTCTCTCTCTCTCTCTTTTTTCAATGCTCTTCTGTTTAGACATGATTGGGAAATTAAGATCTATCTGTATCACTCTCTTTCCGTTTCCTTCTATTTCTCTACCTCCATCCCTCTGTCGGCTCTAGCCCCTGTTAGAAAGAGAAAGAGGGATCCTATCCCAGTAAGGCAGAGTGAGAGAGAAAGCGAAGAAAGAAAGAAAGAAGGAAAGAAAGAAAGAAAGAAAGAAAGAAAGATAGAAAGAAAGAAAGAAAGGAAGGAGGGGGTTGTGTGTTCAACATGTGGCAGACCCCATCAACCTGAACATGTGCTCTCGCTCCACACACCTGTTCCCCCAGCTGCTGCTGCAAAGCACTCTGGGTCATGATGTTAATTCCATGTTTTTCTCTCTCTGCCCCAGGCGGGTACAGAATAGGGGTACTGCCTATAAGAGGCTTTAGGGAAGAAGGTCCCAGGAGGGAACGGAATAGGGGTACTGCCTATAAGAGGCTTTAGGGGAGAAGGTCCCAGGAGGGAACAGAATAGGGGTACTGCCTATAAGAGGCTTTAGGGGAGAAGGTCCCAGGAGGGAACAGAATAGGGGTACTGCCTATAAGAGGCTTTAGGGGAGAAGGTCCCAGGAGGGAACAGAACAGGGGTACTGCCTGTAAGAGGCTTTAGGGGAGAAGGTCCCAGGTGGGAACAGAATAGGGGTACTGCCTATAAGAGGCTTTAGGGGAGAAGGTCCCAGGTGGGAACAGAACAGGGGTACTGCCTATAAGAGGCTTTAGGGGAGAAGGTCCCAGGAGGGAACAGAATAGGGGTACTGCCTATAAGAGGCTTTAGGGGAGAAGGTCCCAGGAGGGAACAGAACAGGGGTACTGCCTATAAGAGGCTTTAGGGGAGAAGGTCCCAGGAGGGAACAGAATAGGGGTACTGCCTATAAGAGGCTTTAGGGGAGAAGGTCCCAGGAGGGAACAGAATAGGGGTACTGCCTATAAGAGGCTTTAGGGGAGAAGGTCCCAGGAGGGAACAGAATAGGTAACTGACTATAAGAGGCTTTAGGGGAGAAGGTCCCAGGTGGGAAATGACCTTTAGATTTAAAAGAGCTTTGTCCATCCACTTGTGTGCACTGGTACTGTATGTAATATAGAATGGAAGTGACCAGTCTGCCCAGGTACTGTATGTAATATAGAATGGAAGTGACCAGTCTGCCCAGGTACTGTATGTAATATAGAATGGAAGTGACCAGTCTGCCCAGGTACTGTATGTAATATAGAATGGAAGTGACCAGTCTGCCCAGGTACTGTATGTAATATAGAATGGAAGTGACCAGTCTGCCCAGGTACTGTATATAATATAGAATGGAAGTGACCAGTCTGCCCAGGTACTGTATGTAATATAGAATGGAAGTGACCAGTCTGCCCAGGTACTGTATGTAATATAGAATGGAAGTGACCAGTCTGCCCAGGTACTGTATGTAATATAGAATGGAAGTGACCAGTCTGCCCAGGTACTGTATGTAATATAAAATGAAAGGTCTGCCCAGGTAGGAAGGTGAGAATGGACCTCTGTTGTAAATTGGGAAATAAAAAATTAATATAAGCATCTTTAAAAAATAATTGATGATAAAATCATACTAAATACTCATGGTGACCCATCTCCAAGGATTTGTAACCATCAAACAGATAAACCGACTAAAAGAGATGAGAGACAGGCACTCTGTAAAAATGTTTAATGTTCCCCTCCTACAATTACAGTCTCATTAAAGAGTCCCGTGGAGAGTCCCTCTGAGGCAACTGTGTTTCAAAGTGTTCCCTTCTGCACAAGAAGATAAGGCTGGGGAAAACTGCTGATGTTTCTGAGGGAGAGTTGGAGACACTCAGCAGCCTGATGTTTCTGAGGTAGAGTTGGAGACACTCAGCAGTCTGATGTTTCTGAGGTAGAGTTGGAGACACTCAGCAGCCTGATGTTTCTGAGGTAGAGTTGGAGACACTCAGCAGTCTGATGTTTCTGAGGTAGAGTTGGAGACACTCAGCAGTCTGATGTTTCTGAGGTAGAGTTGGAGACACTCAGCAGTCTGATGTTTCTGAGGTAGAGTTGGAGACACTCAGCAGCCTGATGTTTCTGAGGTAGAGTTGGAGACACTCAGCAGTCTGATGTTTCTGAGGTAGAGTTGGAGACACTCAGCAGCCTGATGTTTCTGAGGTAGAGTTGGAGACACTCAGCAGTCTGATGTTTCTGAGGTAGAGTTGGAGACACTCAGCAGTCTGATGTTTCTGAGGTAGAGTTGGAGACACTCAGCAGTCTGATGTTTCTGAGGTAGAGTTGGAGACACTCAGCAGTCTGATGTTTCTGAGGTAGAGTTGGAGACACTGAGCAGTCTGATGTTTCTGAGGTAGAGTTGGAGACACTCAGCAGTCTGATGTTTCTGAGGTAGAGGTGGAGACACTCCGCAGTCTGATGTTTCTGAGGTAGAGTTGGAGACACTCAGCAGTCTGATGTTTCTGAGGTAGAGTTGGAGACACTCAGCAGTCTGATGTTTCTGAGGAAGAGTTGGAGACACTCAGCAGTCTGATGTTTCTGAGGTAGAGTTGGAGACACTCAGCAGTCTGATGTTTCTGAGGTAGAGTTGGAGACACTCAGCAGTCTGATGTGTCTGAGGTAGAGTTGGAGACACTGAGCAGTCTGATGTTTCTGAGGTAGAGTTGGAGACACTCAGCAGTCTGATGTTTCTGAGGTAGAGTTGGAGACACTCAGCAGCCTGATGTTTCTGAGGTAGAGTTGGAGACACTCAGCAGCCTGATGTTTCTGAGGTAGAGTTGGAGACACTCAGCAGCCTGATGATTCTGAGGTAGAGTTGGAGACACTCAGCAGCCTGATGTTTCTGAGGTAGAGTTGGAGACACTCAGCAGCCTGATGATTCTGAGGTAGAGTTGGAGACACTCAGCAGTCTGATGTTTCTGAGGTAGAGTTGGAGACACTCAGCAGCCTGATGTTTCTGAGGTAGAGTTGGAGACACTCAGCAGCCTGATGATTCTGAGGTAGAGCTGGAGACACTCAGCAGCCTGATGATTCTGAGGTAGAGTTGGAGACACTCAGCAGTCTGATGTTTATGAGGTAGAGTTGGAGACACTCAGCAGTCTGATGTTTCTGAGGTAGAGTTGGAGACACTCAGCAGCCTGATGTTTCTGAGGTAGAGTTGGAGACACTCAGCAGTCTGATGATTCTGAGGTAGAGTTGGAGACACTCAGCAGTCTGATGTTTCTGAGGTAGAGTTGGAGACACTCAGCAGTCTGATGTTTCTGAGGTAGAGTTGGAGACACTCAGCAGCCTGATGTTTCTGAGGTAGAGTTGGAGACACTCAGCAGTCTGATGTTTCTGAGGTAGAGTTGGAGACACTCAGCAGTCTGATGTTTCTGAGGTAGAGTTGGAGACACTCAGCAGCCTGATGTTTCTGAGGTAGAGTTGGAGACACTCAGCAGCCTGATGATTCTGAGGTAGAGCTGGAGACACTCAGCAGCCTGATGATTCTGAGGTAGAGTTGGAGACACTCAGCAGTCTGATGTTTCTGAGGTAGAGTTGGAGACACTCAGCAGCCTGATGTTTCTGAGGTAGAGTTGGAGACACTCAGCAGTCTGATGTTTCTGAGGTAGAGTTGGAGACACTCAGCAGTCTGATGTTTCTGAGGTAGAGTTGGAGACACTCAGCAGCCTGATGTTTCTGAGGTAGAGTTGGAGACACTCAGCAGTCTGATGTTTCTGAGGTAGAGTTGGAGACACTCAGCAGCCTGATGTTTCTGAGGTAGAGTTGGAGACACTCAGCAGTCTGATGTTTCTGAGATAGAGTTGGAGAGCACTCAGCAACCTGTGGAGAAAATGATAAGGGGGCATGCTGTAGAGAAAACAATACACTCCTCCAGTCTGATGTTTCTGGGTAGAGTTGGAGACACTTTCATTCTGATGTTTCTGAGTCCAGCTAATATCCTACCTACACTTTTAGAAAAAAGGGTCCCAAAAGGGTGGCTGTCCCCATAGGGTAACCCTTTTTGGTTCCAGGTAGAACTATTTTCGGTTCTAAGTAGAACCCTTTGTGTAAAAGGCTCTACATGGAACTCAAAAAGGTTCTACATGGAACCAAAAGGGTTCTACCTGAAACCAAAAAGAGTTCTTCAAAGGGTTATCCTATGGAGACAGCCCCAAAAAACCTTTTAGGATCTAGATAGCACCTTTTTTTCTAAGTGTGCACCAATCAAGCACATTACGGACTAACCATTAAAATCCTGTTGCTGTTTCTGACTAGAGTTGCTAGACAATACAGTCTGATGTTTCTGATCTCCAGACTATGAAGCACATTACGGACCATTAAAATCCTGTTGGAGACACTCAGCAGCTGATGTTTCTGATGTAAAAGCCTACTGTGATATCATTCTGTAGTCTGGGCCCTAAAGCTGAATGTCTCCCAGTGAGCCAACCATGATGAATTGGACAGGGCCTCTGTAAAAACAACACTTGGAAAATTATAACTGCCTATTAGCCTCCTTTCTCACTGTGAGTATACACTTATTCCTCTTACAGTGAAGTGATATTTTGTCAAATTCTAGAATACCTTAATATGGATGGAACCTCTGAACTTCTGTTATTCTAATGTTTCTTTGATGTGTTGTGACACTGCAGTCTGATGTTTCTGTGGTAGTGTTGTGTCAGTGTCTGTGTTTCTGTGGTGTGTTGGAGACACTGTGTCTGTGTTTGTGTGGTGAGTGTGTTACACTGAGCAGTCTGTGTTTCTGAGGTGAGTTGTGTGTGTGTGTGATGTTTCTGAGGTAGAGTTGTGACACTCAGCAGTCTGTGTTTCTGTGTGTGTGTGAGTGTGTGTGCAGCCTGATGTTTGTGAGGTGTGTGTGCAGCCTGATGTTCTGAGGTGTGTGTGGAGTGCAGCCTGTGTGTGTGGTGTGTTGTGTGCACTGCAGTCTGTGTTTCTGTGTGTGTGTGTGTGACACTGCAGTCTGATGTTTCTGTGTGTGTGTTGGAGACACTGTGCCTGATGTTTGTGTGTGTGTGTGTGTGTGTCTGATGTTTGTGTGGTGTGTTGTGTGTGTGCAGTCTGTGTTTGTAGTGCTGGAGACACTCAGCAGCCTGATGTTTCTGAGGTAGAGTTGTGACACTCAGTGTCTGATGTTTCTGAGGTAGAGTTGGAGACACTGTCAGTGCCTGATGTTTCTGAGGTGTGTGGTGTGTCAGCAGTCTGATGTTTCTGAGTGTGTGTTGTGTGTGTGATGTTTGTGTGGTGTGTTGTGACACTGTGTCTGATGTTTCTGTGGTAGAGTTGTGACACTGTGTCTGATGTTTCTGTGGTAGTGTTGTGACATGGTTGATGTTTCTGTGTGTGTGTGTGTGTGACACTCAGCAGTCTGATGTTTCTGTGATGAGTTGTGTGTGTGCAACCTGTGGAGAAAATGATAAGGGGGTGGTGTGAGAAAACAATGTGTCCCACTCACCTGCCTTTGCACTGTGTGTAGCCTACTTTTGTCCAGCTGTATCCTACCTGTTTTAGAAAAAGGGTCCCAAAAGGGTGTGTCCCCATAGTGTGTGTGTGTGGTTCCAGGTAGAACTATTTTCGTTCTGTGTTTGTGTAAAAGGCTGCATGGAACTCAAAAAGGTTCTGTGGAACCAAAAGGGTTGTGTGAAACCAAAAAGAGTTCTTCAAAGGGTTATGTATGGGGACAGCCCCAAAAACCTTTTAGGATCTAGATAGCACCTTTTTTCTGTGTGTGTGGACTAACCATTAAAATCCTGTTGCTGCATGACTATTTTGTATGACAATACTGGTCAAATTAAAATGTCTGTATCTCCATGTGCCTGTGTGATATCATTCTGTGTGTGTGCCCTGTGAATGTGTCCCAGTGAGCCATGATGTTGGTGTGGGCCTCTGTAAAAACAACACTTGGAAAATTATAACTGCCTATGTGTTTCTCACTGTGTGTATACACTTATTCCTCTTACAGTGAAGTGATATTTTGTCAAATGTGAATGGTTTAATATGGATGGAACCTGTGTGTGTTATTCTAACCCTTTCTTTGTGTGTGTGTGTGTGTGTGTGTGTGTGTGTGTGTGTGTGTGTGTGTGTGTGTGTGTGTGTGTGTGTGTGTGGTTGTGTGTGTGTGTGTGTGTGTGTGTGTGTGTGTGTGTGTGTGTGTGTGTGTGCATGTGTGTGTGTGTGTGTGTGTGCGTGTGTGTGTGTGTGTGTGTGTGTGTGTGTGTGTGTGTGTGTGTGTGTGTGTGTGTGTGTGTGTGTGTGTGTGTGTGTGTGTGTGTGTGTGTGTGTGTGTGTGTGTGTGTGTGTGTGCATGGTTGTGTGTGTGTGTGTGCTGAGCTAGCATGGTGGAAATGAGCCTGTGAAGACTCCTCATTGACCGTAAAGATTCTGCCCCATATTTCACTAAGCCCTTTCCCAAGAGGAAGAGGCAATAGTAGAGATGAACCATGTCTGGACACACATGTTGGAGTAAAGTATGTTTACAAGTGGAGGAGGAGGAGGAGGAGGGGGAGGATGAGGGTGAGGAGGAGGAGGAGGAGGAGGAGAAGCAGGAGGAGGAGGAGGAGGAGGAGGATGAGGAGGAGGAAAAGAAGGAGGAGGAGGAAAAGAAGGAGAAGGAGGAGGAGGAGGATGAGGAGGAGGAGGAGGAGGAAAAGAAGGAGATAGAGGAGGAGGATGAGGAGGAGGAGGAGGAGGAAAAGAGGAGGAGGAGGAGGAGGAGGAGGATGAGGAGGAGGAGGAGGAGGAAAAGAAGGAGAAGGAGGAGGAGGAGGATGAGGAGGAGGAGGAGGAGGAGGAGGAGGAAAAGAAGGAGGAGGAGGAGGAGGAGAAGGAGGAGGAGGAGGAGGACTACAGGGGTGTGAAACGAAACTCCAAAGAAAACATGGTTTCTTACACACATGCACACACACAGTACAAACACATCCCCCACCCGATAAACAAGAGAGCATCTGGAAACAGCGTGTCATCGGTCGGTCGGCAGGGTTAGGCTTGGCTTGCAGAGGCATGGCGGTGTGTGTGACAGCAGGGTGGAACATCAGTTAGAAGGAGCTGTGTTGCTGGGTCATTAAACACACAGCCATGATGGGTTCCACAGCTCATTGGGAGACTGTAGGAATGAAGCTGGGAACAAGACAACACTTGGAGGGGGACATAATAGCATGTAGTGTCATGTAATATATGTAAATACAATATATGCAGCTTTTGTAGGCTAAATGTAATATCCTGCCCATTACATTACAGAGTAGGGCCTAGAGCAAATTAAAAGAATGAAGCCAATTTGTGCCATGTTGCCCATTTTTATGGAATGGAAGAAAAATATGGAATGACAGTTACAAAAACTTTAGATTCATTTAATTTGATTTGATGTTACTTTAGCAGTGATACGAGACAGAAAGACAAAGTTGTGTTTGTTACTTTACCAGCAATACGAGACAGAAAGACAAAGTTGTGTTTGTGACTTTAGCAGCGATACGAGACAGAAAGACAAAGTTGTGTTTGTTACTTTAGCAGCGATACGAGACAGAAAGACAAAGTTGTGTTTGTTATATTTGCAGCGATACGAGACAGAAAGACAAAGTTGTGTTTGTTACATTTGCAGCGATACGAGACAGAAAGACAAAGTTGTGTTTGTTACTTTAGCAGCGATACGAGACAGAAAGACAAAGTTGTGTTTGTGTTTCTAGGCTTCTGACAAGCTAAATGAACATGATCAACATGTTTTGTTTCCTTCACGTTCTCCTTTGCATCCAAGAGGAACCAGAACCCAGAGTGTGAGCTAGAGTGACTGGTTTACTGCCAGGTTAGAGAGAGTATATCTCTCAGGAATCTCCATTCGCCCCTCAACTTCACTTGGTTGAGGTATTAACTTGTTTGCTGAGGGGATTTGGTCTGCCTGGTTGTCCAACATTGGGAACAGAGAGAGACAAAAAGTGGGTAACTAAACATATTGTTGTATAGGAGAAGACTGATTATCTGGGAATTGGCTTGGTTCAACGTTGAAGTAGCTGTGAGATCCAATCCTCCCCACCCCCACCATGTATGCACACATACACACACACACACACACACACACACACACACACACACACACACACACACACACACACACACACACACACACACACACACACACACACACACACACACACACACACACAAGCAAGAACACACACACACACACACACACACACAGTTAGCTTAGCTGTTGTTTTTTTGCCATCACTTTACGATTTGTTTTGTTGCTCCCAGTGTTATACAGGAAGACACAAACCAAAATGGCCTTCCATAGCCACCAGTACAAACACAGACTTGTGTTCACATCCCACTATTGCAGTGCAGGGACAGTAGATACTGCTCAGCAGATACTGCTAATGTACACTAATATTAGTTGGCAGTGGCTATTTTAACAAAACCAAAGTGTTGATTGCAGGGTAAAAGGAAACCACTGTAATATTGTAACTTCCTATTCTAATATAGATGCCAGTCTGCATTCCAGATATATATATTAGATAAACCTTCTGCAGTTTGATACAAATACATTTATGCCTCAAGTATCAACTACCAGAGGTCAGCTTATACCTATTCAATCTAATGAATAGGTGCTATCAGTTTTGCTGCCATGTTGATACACACAAACACAAATAAACTATCCACTGGGGGAAAGTATTGTTAACTGATATGTTTGGCCGAGATGTAGCCGGTAACACCACGAGTTATCAGAGACAAATTAGTCTACAGTACATAGCCGGTAACACCACGAGTTATCAGAGACAAATTAGTCTACAGTACATAGTAGGTAACACCAAGAGTTATCAGAGACAAATTAGTCTACAGTACATAGCCGGTAACACCAAGAGTTATTACAGACAAATTAGTCTATAGTACATAGTAGGTAACACCAAGAGTTATCAGAGACAAATTAGTCTACAGTACATAGTAGGTAACACCAAGAGTTATCAGAGACAAATTAGTCAGACAAATTAGTCTACAGTACATAGTAGGTAACACCAAGAGTTATCACAGACAAATTAGTCTATAGTACATAGTAGGTAACACCAAGAGTTATCAGAGACAAATTAGTCTACAGTACATAGTAGGTAACACCAAGAGTTATCAGAGACAAATTAGTCTATAGTACATAGTAGGTAACACCAAGAGTTATCAGAGACAAATTAGTCTACAGTACATAGCCGGTAACACCAAGAGTTATCAGAGACAAATTAGTCTACAGTACATACAGTTGAATTCGGTAACACCACGAGTTATCAGAGACAAATTAGTCTACATTTAGTACATAAAGGTAACACCAAGAGTTATCAGAGACAAATTAGTCTATAGTAATAGTAGGTTATTTCAGCACTTTCAAGATTCCCAGTTATCAAAAGTTTACATACACTCAATTAGTACAAAAATGTTAGTCTACAGTACATTAGTTGGTAACACCAGAAATGAGTTATTACAGACAAATTAGTCTACTTTGTTGTACATAGCCACAACTTTGGAAGTATGTTGTCCAACACTTGGCTGATTTAGTTTGATTTCCCATATGTCAGCAAAGATGCAAAGTTAATGTCTACATCCAGTACATAGTAGATGTAACAACAAGAGTTATCAGAGACTATATAGTACATAGTAGAATTTTCCATGCTGCTTAAAGGCAACAAGAGTTAAACAGAGACTATTGTGATGAAGTAAATAGTCTGTAGTAAACATTTGTTAGAAAATGACTTGTGTCATGCACAAAGTAGATGTCAACCGTTATCAAAACTATAGTTTGTACATAAATTTGTAGGTAAAACAAGAGTTATCAGAGACTATATAGTACATAGTAGGTAACAACGAGTTATCAGAGACTATATAGTACATAGTAGGTAACAACAAGAGTTATCAGACACTATATACTACATAGTAGGTAACAACAAGAGTTATCAGAGACTATATAGTACATAGTAGGTAACAACAAGAGTTATCAGAGACTATATAGTACATAGTAGGTAACAACAAGAGTTATCAGAGACTATATAGTACATAGTAGGTAACAACAAGCGTTATCAGAGACTATATAGTACATAGTAGGTAACAACAAGAGTTATCAGAGACTATATAGCACATAGTAGGTAACAAGAAGAGTTATCAGAGACTATATAGTACATAGTAGGTAACAACAAGAGTTATCAGAGACTATATAGTACATAGTAGGTAACAACAAGAGTTATCAGACACTATATACTACATAGTAGGTAACAACAAGAGTTATCAGAGACTATATAGTACATAGTAGGTAACAACAAGAGTTATCAGAGACTTACCAGGCTATAGTACAAGAGGGAACTTTGCCTTTCTCTCAAATGGCACCTTATGGGTCCTGGTCAAAAGTAGTGCACTATATAGGGAATAGGGTGTCATAAAGTAGTGCACTATATAGGGAATAGGGTGTCATAAAGTAGTGCACTATATAGGGAATAGGGTGCAATCTGCGACGTGCACTTTCTCTATTCAACAGATAATTGGAGCCAAATGGAAAAATGGATGGAAAATCCACAAAATTGAATTACTATTGTAAAGAATTCTCCTTAGATCAATGAATAATAACAGGGATAAGAAACAGAATCTTCTATTATTTACAGCTCAGTCTCTCTAGTCATCTATCAAGCTATTCCTGGGTTGAATTACAGGAATTATTGAAGTTCAGACAGTTCCTGTGGCCATTGAGGCTTTCCTATGCTTTTATATAAGTTCTGTAATATGTTGATTGTATCGCAAATCTTTCATATCAGGTATTGTAATCTTACAGTCTATTCAAATGAGACACAGGCATGAGGAATAACATCTTGTTCTATGTTGTAAGTACAGCACAGTAAATCAGCCTCCAACTGCTACTGCAGCGTACTGTGAGCAATCTGTCCCTTCTGTTAGGTGAAACCTGTTGATCAATAGGAGAATGATGATTTATCTGTGTCTACCCAATGCAGACAGTTGTGTGTGTGCGTGTGTGTGCATGGGTGGGTGTGTTGTTTGTGTTTGTGTGTGTGTTTTAGCCACTACCTCCACCACCATGCTCCACCCCACTCCCAACCACCCACCTCTCCCACACACTGGCCGCCGGTCTGGTGCACATGAGACCCTCAGACACACTTAATGAGATTATGGTAATATCATTTATCAGCACTGACCTGGGGCCTGTGCCAGGTTCCTTCCACATCCTGAGTCAAAGGCAGGGAGGAGGGAGCAAACACACACACTTGCACACATATACATACATATGCATGCACGCGCGCACACACGCACGCACGCACGCACGCACGCACGCACGCACGCACGCACGCACGCACGCACACACACACACACACACACACACACACACACACACACACACACACACACAGTGAGCTCAATATGGGTTGACTGCCTCCAGTAGACTGGCCTGGCCTGGCCTAGCCTGGACCCTTGGCACAGGGGGATTTCCTCATAGGGCGGCACAAGATGGATGTTAAGAGGGCAAAGACACACTGGCACTTCCTGAGCCTGATTCCCCAATGGCACCCTACTACATATGTAGTGCACTACTTTTGACCAGGTCCTACAGGGAATAGGGTGCCATTTGGGATGCAGATGGGTCTAAGGCTGTGTCAGAACACTAGCTGTCTGCCTGCCTTATCGTAAAATAGTGAACAACAGTGAATGTGACTGTGACAAGTTCTGGTATATGAATTGTATATATAGCGAAGTTATATCTCATTGTGCATTTATGTGTTGTGTTATTATTTATCTCTCTGCATTGTTAGCAAGGGCCCATAAGTAAGCATTTAACTGTTCGTGTACACCCTTTGTTTACGAAGCATGTGACTGTAGTTATACAATGAGTGGACAAAACATTAGGAACACCTGCTCTTTCCATGACATAGACTGACCAGGTGAAAGCTATGATCCCTTATTGATGTCACTTCTTAAATCCAATTCAATCAGTGTAGATTAAGGGGAGCTGACAGGTTAAAGAAGGAGTTTCAAGCCTTGAGACATGGATTGTGTATGAGTATAATTCAGAGGGTTAAGAGGGAAGACAAAAGATTTAAGTGTCTTTGAACGGGGTATGGTAGTAGGTACCAGGCGCACCAGTTTGTGTCAAGAACTGCAACGCTGCTGAGTTTTTCATGCTCAACAGTTTCCCGTGTGTATTAAGAATGGTTCACCACCTAAAGGACATCCAGCCAACTTGACACAACTGTGGGAAGCGTTGGATTCAACATGGGCCAGCATCCCTGTGGAACACTTTCGACAACTTGTAGAGTCCGTGCCCTACTGAATTGAGGTTGTTCTGAGGGCAAAATGGGTTGTAAACTCAATATTAGGAAGGTGTTCTTAATGTTTTGTAACATCAGTGTAAATCCTGACCATAGAGATGGTGATGGAGGATGTGACTTGCAGGTTGCCATACACAAGTTTGCCGGCTTGAATCCCAAATCAACCCCTAATCACATTTCTTACCTAAATGATCCCATAACTTTTGGAATTACTTTCCTAAACTTAACTAATCATATGGTAGACTTGAGGTGAGTTTAGTTTGTCATCCAGTCCCACCATAATACTAATCACATTGTAGACTTGATGTAAGTCTAGTTTGTCATCCAGTCCCACCATAATACTAATCACATGGTAGACTTGATGTAAGTCTAGTTTGTCATCCACTCCCACCATAATACTAATCACATGGTAGACTTGATGTAAGTCTAGTTTGTCATCCACTCCCACCATAATACTAATCACATGGTAGACTTGAGGTAAGTCTAGTTTGTCATCCACTCCCACCACAATACTAATCACATGGTAGACTTGATGTAAGTCTAGTTTGTCATCCACTCCCACCATAATACTAATCACATGGTAGACTTGAGGTAAGTCTAGTTTGTCATCCACTCCCACCATAATACTAATCACATGGTAGACTTGAGGTAAGTCTAGTTTGTCATCCACTCCCACCATAATACTAATCACATGGTAGACTTGAGGTAAGTCTAGTTTGTCATCCACTCCCACCATAATACTAATCACCAGATGCAGCAAGTTTTCAACTTGAGGGTATTGTTCCCTTGGCAACACACCTCATGACTGACCAGCCAGTGCTGGCTTCTGGTTGTGTGTGTGTGTGTGTGTGTGTGCGTGCGTGCGTGCGTGCGTGCGTTGCGTGCGTGCGTGCGTGCGTGCGTGTGCGTGTGTGTGTGTGTGTGTGTGTGTGTGTGTGTGTGTGTGTTTGTGTGTGTGTGTGTGTGTGTGTGCTGCGGGGTTGAACTAAGGACCATTTGATCACTGTGATTTAGATAGAGTTTCCTCAAGGGGCTGTGTGTTGGTTTTAGCCAGTCTTTTATGGAGTAGCTGGCCATTGAAAAGTAACCTAGATGGGGGGGTCAATTCAAAATGTCCCTTGTGTTCAGCCCAAATGGGGGAAGATGGCTTGATAGGAAAAGAGAAAATGCTGAGAATTAGGAAGCTAACATTTTAGCTTGAAATATCGACTGTAGTGTACTAGACAGCGATTAAAAATAATACTTGCTGTTAAAGAAATGAATAACGATGAGAAACTATGGGAAATTGTGAAATAGATGTTGAAGTTGTCATCAAAAAAAGTTTGTATTCAGTGTTTTGACCCCCAAGGATGTTTCAGAATGAGGCTTCTAAGTTCCTGTTGTTTTTCATTTCATCCATTGTGCAGTGTAATGAATATGCAACGCACACTACTTCAAAACAAAAGCAGAATATCAATAGTATTTTCCTCTTTCATGTTCAGCACTTCCATTAAAGACATGCAAACACATGTGCACACACACAAACATACACCCAGCCACCCCCCAATCTGTACTGTCTGTCTTGTTTAGTCTCATGTCACTTTGTTTTTCATATGTTATTGTCATTCAGTCTCCAAGGGTGATTGGCCAGATTTGGATCCTTTCTTTCCCTCTTCCTTGTTGTCCTCAGAAATACCACCCATTGGGTTCGGAAGGGTCAGGCGTCCCTGTAGAATATTAATGGGCTCGTTCTGGGAAAACTGCCCATGGAGAGGCAGAGAGATGCCTGCCTGGACAATGAAGAGAGAGAGAGAAAAATGTGCTCTTGTTTCCGATCCTCCTCAGGAACATTCATCAGCCCAATCCTGCTTTTCAGGGGTAGCACTGGAACCACATCCATACTGTACATATTGACAAACTGGACTAAGCTGCTGCTGTAGACATGCATGTCTCTCTCTCTCTCACACACACACACACACACACACACACACACACACACACACACACACACACACACACACACACACACACACACACACACACACACACACACACACACACACACACACACACTACCATGGCTGAGCTAATCTGCTGTGAATGCCACCCTAAACCAAGGTCTGGTGGCTGTGACATGTGGAAGGAAAGACCATTTGCCATGGTGACAAAATGCTTGAGGGAAGCTCATCATAGGTTAATGCAAATCAATGAATGTATTTATTATTCTCAGGATTATTCCTGTAACAGTATGTTTGAGGGGGTTCTTCCAATCTATTTTCAACATTCTATCATCTCTACTGTCACAGTAAAGCACAGTCACAACTGCTGATGTAAAAAGGGCTTCATAAATTAAATTGATTGAGATTGATTGATCCCCAATGTTTTTATTTCCTTCATTACAACTATTGTTGTCCTCCTTTGCCCCTAAACCTCCTGTGAATGTGGGTGTATGGAGAAGTTTCCCTTAGACGCTGATCTTGGATCAGTTTTGCATCATCACCCACTAAGGGTTAATGTACGGCTTGAGCAAAGGGAAGCTGATCCTAGATCTGTACCTTGGCGGAAACTTCACCCTGGATAGTGAATATATTTCCTTGTATTACGTATTCATTGCACTTCCTTGTGGACGGCTGTTGTGTCCCTTACTCTGTTTGTCTACTACTGGGTGAGGCTCCAATGTGGCCATGGCAGTGCCCCTTCAATGAGTCACAGCCATGCTAGCAGCAAGAAGGGAAAGCCTCACAGTCTGATGTCATTTCCTGCTTGGGTCTGGGCTATTAGGCTGTTACGGCACATGACACACTAATCTGATGAAATCCAGTGAAAGTGGTCCATGGTCACTGCCCTAGTTTTATTTCAGGGTGAGCATCACTCTCTGTTACAGCCCACGGTACTGTAATGATCAGGGACTCTGTTACAGCCCACAGTATTGTAATGATCAGGGACTCTGTTACAGCTCACAGTATTGTAATGATCAGGGACTCTGTTACAGCCCACAGTATTGTAATGATCAGGGACTCTGTTACAGCCCACAGTATTGTAATGATCAGGGACTCTGTTACAGCCCACAGTATTATAATGATCAGGGACTCTGTTACAGCCCACAGTATTGTAATGACCTGGGACTCTGTACAGCCCACAGTATTGTAATGATCAGGGACTCTGTTACAGCCCACAGTATTGTAATGATCAGGGACTCTGTACAGCCCACAGTATTGTAATGATCAGGGACTCTGTTACAGCCCACAGTATTGTAATGACCAGGGACTCTGTACAGCCCACAGTATTGTAATGACCAGGGACTCTGTTACAGCCCACAGTATTGTAATGACCAGGGACTGTGGATATTTCTGTGCACATTTCTGCATGACTGTGTGCGATCCTGTTTCACACACACACATGCATGCCGCACGCACACACACACACACACATGGTAGGAGTGAGTGTGTGTTGATGATTTTCTCAGATGTCTTGGACATTAGTTCTCTCTCACTTATTCTTTCCTTCTCTCTGTGCTGTTTTTGAGAAAAGGTGTGAGGTCCAGAGCAAGGCTGCTGTTGGGAAATGACAGGACTGGAAGAAGAGGAAAAGCCAAACCCTGTATGACACCATATAAGTAGAAGAATCACTGTTCCATCTGTGTTCAATGACAATAGTACAGACTACATTCAATTCACTAATTACTGTTTCTCTGTATAATCTCTCCACCTCTGTTTCTCTTCTATCTTTGTCTATCCCCATCTCCCCCCTCTCTCTCCCTCTCTCTCTCCCTCTCTCTCCCCCCTCTCTTCCTTCTCACACCCCTCTCTCTCTCTCTCTCTCTCTCTCTCTCTCTCTCTCTCACCACTCTTCCTTCCATTCTCTCCCTGGTCTTGCTCCTTTCCAGTGGACCATCCTCTGCTGCTCTCTCCTAACCTCTGCCCCCTGCCCCCTCAGCCCCCCTGCCCTCCTCAGCCCCATTCCCCCCTACCCCGCTGCCCTGCTCCTGGTCTGGGCCACTGCAGAGAGGCAGTGATGGATGTGCCTCAGGGGATCTCTGGGGGTCTTGGCACGAGGGGGTCTGGGTCTTACACAGTCTGCTGCCTCCTGCTGTGGGGAAGAGGGAAAGAGGGGAAGCTGTCAAACTCCCTGTTAACCAAAAACAGTTCTACATAACCAGGCTGGTGGTCAAGCAGACCACCATCCCCAACTCAGACACTACTGTTTACTACATTACCACACTGCAGACACCAGACATGGGCTGGGATTCTACACCTTTAAAGGTCAAGTTCAGTGTGGTCTGTATAGCACTTTGTAACATCGGCTGATGTAAAAAGGGCTTTATAAATACGTTTGATTGATTGATTGATTGATTGATTGGTTTGTTTGAGCCGGCCATGGTGAGATGGGTATCTTGTACGACACTGTTTAAGTAGCTGTTTTTGTCTGATGTCATTGGTGTATTATATTTTATATTTGGGCACTTCTCTATTCTAACCTTTGATGCACAGTTAAAGTTCCCTATACAGGACCAGTATAGTATTCATTCATGGCACACTAAGGTGGTGCATATTACTGGTTTCAGGACAGCTTGCAAGGCACGATAACAATAAAAGAGTTGGCTACAACACACTATGAGACCCAGCTTTGGGCAATCAGCCAGTGAGTCCACAGATCTCAGGATACATTATAGAGTATTATGAAATAGGGGGTGAGTGCTATCAGTCCAGTCTGTACAGCCAGTCAGTGAGGTAGTGAGGTAGTGGTGGGTTGGTGGTAGAGATCCAGTCCACTTGACGTGAGGACAGAGATGTCACCCGAGACCCTACCTCTAACGTTCAACATGAAAGCAACATTCTCTCAACATGAAGTTGGCCAACCTAGCCACTGATTGTGTTTACATTGTCATTGATTTATAGAGGGTGGCGCAATCCCATTATGTTATGGCTGGTAATGAATAAACAGAATTGAATGTGCAGTTTGTTTCTCTAAGCAGTGGGGTATACATGGTGGTGGAAGGGGTGTGGACATACATCATCCCAATAGGCCGTAGGACTGATGGCCCGGTGACCTCATGGTATGGGAAGCCTGCAGGACAGGATGAAAGGAAGCTAGTAGCCCCCTGGCTCACCAACCAAGGAGTACGAACATAAAGAGTGGAGCAAGCTGACAATGTAAACATATTCAGGAACTCTAGGGAGGACAATGGAAGTTTGCTTTGAAAATCATTTGTGGTAACACTTTATTTGGATGGTCCATCTGTAGATGCTCATACTATCAAACTATCTGTTGATAAGCAACTGCTTGCTAAGGTTATGGTTAGGGAAATGTTTAAAATAAGGGTTAGGTTTATGGTTAAGGTAAGCGTTAAGGTCAGTGTTATGGTTAAGGTTAGGATTATGGTAAGCGTTAAAGTTAATAGTTTGTTAAAACCTTTTGGACATTCCTTCAGGGTATTTTACATGACAAATGAATGTCAAATGCTGGCCTTGAGAAGTTACACACGCAGGCCTATTCTGATTCTACAGTGGTAGTATCTACGTAGGTGACAGGTTATAGCATAGGAACTGGCTAGTCTATTTACATGGATTCAATGTTGTACAATGTTAATATTGTTTTGTGTTTTGTTTCTATTTTAGATAGAGTTTTTCTTTATTTTATAAGTTAAGTGTTTTCTCCTGTTTGATGTTCTGCAGTGGTTCTGACCTTCTTAATGTGATTCTGAGACATTAGATGACTTCTCCATCTTACTGTTTTCTCTCAGCGTGGGTCGACTTCCCTTACAAAGCATTGCATTATGGGTATAAAGGAACCCCACTGCTCCTAAGTTGACATGATAGAGACTTCCAGAAATGTAGTGGATAAAACTGTTCACCCCCCTGCTAGGGTGCATGTATATACTGAATCTAGAATAACATGATCTGAATATCTGAAACAGAACCATAGAGTTTATTTTCAATATGTTTTCTTTTATTGCAAACAATATAATACAAAAGATAAGCTTCTTTTAAGACAATGGCGTGTTTTACCTAGGAAAACAAGAATTCAGTTGAATTACAAAGATGCCAACATGAGAACTAAGATATGGAATAGAGAATAAAGAACACAACTTTTTTCAAAAACAAAAAAGTATGCTGGTGATTCTATAGAAAGACTGCAGCCACAGCTCCAATAACCATGATATCCATCTTCACACTGCAGCCACAGCTCCAATAACCATGATATCCATCTTCACACTGCAGCCACAGCTCCAATAACCATGATATCCATATCTGTCAGAATAAAACAACGCCCAGCTTTTTCTTTTTTCCATATTTCAGATCAAGTCTGATCACAATCACAATTCATCTGTACACAACTAGATCATCAAAATAACTATTTCAACTGAAATCATTTACAAATTATAAATAAACAAAGATGCTTAGAACAATTTGTACCACATCGAAACAGCTAACCCATCTGCAGAAGAGTTCATATTTTCTCATCTCAATTAGTCGCTGCTGAATTAAAAAGGAATACAATGCAAAATAGTTATTACTTTTCAAATAAAATTAATTGCTAATGAATAAATTAGATGTTAAGACTGGAAGGAATAAGAGGCCAGAGGAACGACAACTGGAAGGGAGACTGCTGGGGGTCAAAGGCCGCTTCCTGTATCTCTCCACAGACAGGAAGTGAGAACTCAGCTGTGGTTTCTAGGCTACACTGCTGCGCTAGCATCGCTAATGCAAAGAGTCTCTCTACTGCGCTTCAACAGGCACCAACGGCATGAAGGCAATACAAAGCATTTCTCAGTCACATCTACCAACACAGTCAGTAAGGCCCCTGGTGTAACTATATGGCACTTTCTAATGATATTAGCATTCCCAACACAATAACTTGCGCTGATGTGTTAATTGCTAACGCAGCAACAAGAAAATAGCGATAATTTGTCTAATTCACTGATGACATGGTCACATAATAAGTCACGGCCATAAACTATTTAAACACCAACTTTGCTCAGTTCTTATAAGATCTCGTAAACAATTACAGTAAGATATGTACATGAGAATCAAAGCAGAATGAATTAAAAGAGGACAGGCAGTGAGTAGGGGGACTATTTTCTTTTGACTTCCTGTTCCTGTACAAAAATACATGAGCGAGAAGTAAGGCCGCGGAGGACGTTGTTCACCTAAAGCATCTCTTCCTCATTAAACGTATAAATCCCCCGAAAGATATAGTACCAAAAGACAGTTCAGAACACATACACAGTACATACTAAAATATTTATAACAAATATATCCTCACGGAGGATTCCTCTTTTCAAAACGGAGTTTCTTTGAACATTATACCTATAAAAATATAATCACAACTCCGGGCGTTAAAAAAGGCACTGTCGTGAGCCGTTGTTCCCAAGATAATACATGGTCATTACTTTTAAAAAGTTCTTGAATGTTTTTATATTGGCGGTGGAGGGTGTGTTGGCGTAGAGGCCTGTGGGCCCCCGAGGATTCTGGGAGATAAGAGTCTCTGGTAGGAGATGGGTTCTTATGGGACAGTCTGTGCTAAGGGCTGACCTCTAACTTCTGGACTCTCAGGGCCTGGAGAGCTGTGTGTAGACAGGCTGCTGCTCCCAGTGCTGTGGACTGTGGGTCTGGGTGGGCACCGAGGGCACTCCGGTGGGGTCGGCGATGGGGGTATACATGGGCCTCTGGCTGGGGCTCATATAGCTGCTGAAGGAATAAAGCCCTGAGCCTTGGGCACCTGCATGGCTATAATAAGAGTTGGCGCCGCCCTGGTGATCAGAATAGTCATACTGGGTGCGGGTAATGGAGGGGTAGGATGAGGCGCTGTAGTGCTGCAGGTTGAATGAACCATAGGTGACATGCTGGGGAGGGGAGCCCTGCTGCTCACTGTAGTGACTGGGGCTCAGCTGCTCCGTCTTGATCTGAGTGGTTCTCCCCTGGCTCTGGCCTTGCTCTCCCCCAGTACCTCCACCTCCACTCAGGATGGAGATGGGGTGCTGCTGCTGCTTGGACATCCAGCCATGGCCTCCAGCACCCACCTGGCCAATGGAGCTGATGCCGCGGTAACTGCCCGTGTAGCTCGTCTGGGCGCCGTTGATGCCGGGCATGCCGGGGTGCCCGTGGGGCGGTAAGTACTGGTCGAACTCATGGACATCGAAGGCCTCGATGTTGGAGATGACGTCGCTGCTCAGCTCGCCGATATCCACGTCTCGGAAGTCGATGTTGAGCTGGCGGCCCGTGCCCTCTTGCAGGGGGCGGCCCTCACGCTTCAGGTCGGCCTTGCCCACAGCCAGGTCTGTTTTGGGGGTGGTCGGTGGTGTAGGTGGGCCCTGGGACTGGCCTGCTGGTCGAAAAACAAAGAGTTAATCTCACTGCACACCATCATGATATTATTGACACAAATGATGCAACCAGGGAGCTAATAAAGATATGCTTGGAAATTAAGAAAGTGCAGATAAGATTTCGGAGTTTCCTGCCATGAAGGGAATGGTGCCATTATCTAATGTGCTTTAAAGAGGAAGAGATAAGTGGGCAGAGTAAAGACAGGTGGTAGATTTGCATGATGGCTTGTAAAAACCACAAATCATTGACAGGTGTGTTAGTTCATGAGAGCCCTAAAGGCACTGATATTCACGTTCCGAATAGGATAGTAGAGGCATTTACAATATAAAGATATATATATATATATATAACTATTTTATTTCACTGGCATAATAGTGATTCCCATTCTACTTTAACATGATTATATTATAACATGATTATATCGACCAAAAGCAAGTTTGAGTAAACCTGGTATTATCTAGAACGACAATTTAATGAATTGTTCGAATTAATTGTTCTTACCTGAATGTTCACTGGGAGAATGCACTTCGCCCATGCTGGACGCGGGCGAGTCGGCTTGCTGGAGAGCTTTAAATATGTCACCGGAAGAGATGTGGGTTTGTTCGCCGTCCTCTGGCTCGCTCTGCCCGTTCTTCACGGATTTTCTCCTTCTGGGCTGGTACTTATAGTCGGGGTGATCTTTCTTGTGCTGCACCCTCAAGCGTTCAGCCTCCTCTACGAACGGGCGCTTCTCGCCTTCGTTGAGTAACCTGGAACAAGTATCGTATTATATTACACGTTTTCGAAGTGTTGAAACAAGTACTGTAATTATTCATATTATTATTAAGATGTTATTATTATAGCCCAATATTTGAAAACTACAAATTCGAATCGAATTTATGCCCATAGTTTACACTATTGAATTGCAAATGTAGCTTTACACCAGACATCCTTCCAAATAACTGATTCACACTGCTATACATTCAGGCTTTATCTAAGAAGCTATTTGTGAATAGCACAATATTAGTTGATCAAATTAAAAATATCCTCAACGACGGGGAAAAGTGATGATAAGGAGTTGTAACCTACCTCCAGAGTTTTCCCAGGGTTTTGCTGAGTTCTGCATTGTGGAGATGTGGGTACTGGTCCGCCAGTTTCCTCCGGGCGGCTTGAGCCCACACCATGAACGCGTTCATGGGTCTCTTGACATGGGGCTTGTTTTTGCTGGAGCCGTTCAGTCGGACGGGCATGGGCACCAAGGTCCAGTCGTAACCCTTCAGCACCTGAGACACCGCATCTCTGATACATACAGGGAACTTGTCTTGGTCAGCCTTCTTGAACTCGCCGAGCACGCTGTCTGGACCCAGTAAGAGATGATTATCGGACGGCCTGGTATTCTCGGTGTCGGAACCGGAGCCAGACGGGCACGGCGAGCCGACCGAATCCTCAGACATGCTGGGGCTTGGAGCGTCAGAGAAACACTTCTCCTGTTCGTCTGTCATCTTCAGGAAGGGGTCGAGTAGATTCATGCGAAAAAAATGACCGCTGAGCTAATGAAATGAATTGCTCTTGGAGGGAAAAATTCCTTCCTATCAAGACTTTAGAATCCAACTGCTGCTGTGCCCACGGGCTGCAATGAATGTCACTGAGTTCGGTGCTCAAATTGGTTGACAAAGATGCACTCCTGCAAACTGTCAGAATGTTAATGTGAAGTCCTTCCAAAAGTCGCCTATTCAAAGCACGTTTTCTTGCGACCCGATGGAATAGGCACGCTGCAAACGCACTGTAATGTATACTTCTCTTGGAAATAAAACAATTTCTGACATAAAGTCGCAATTTAATGTTCGCGTCAAACTTCCAAGATCATTGAGAGAATTATGAATACACTTTCAGTGTGAAGCCTGTATTTATAGACTGGTCCAAGTCAGGAAGGAAGCGATTGGGTGAACATTTTTAGGAGGCGGAGACGACATTTGACTCTGCGCTCCCCCCAATCTTCAGTCAACAACAGAGAGAGGGACATAACACCAAATAAAATATGTTAATTTGTTAAATTATTTTTACTTTGTCGGAAAATGTTCTTTTGTTCAATAATTCATCATTTATTCCTGTATTATAAGCATGTAATCATAGAGTCATATTGCCTAGATACTTGTTTGTGTTCATTATTGGTATATTTTACTCAAAAAACGAAATATACAAATGTTCAAATATATATTGTCTGGTGTAACCACCAGTTTGTCATGTGTCCATCTTTCGATGAAAGTATTAAACATAAAAACATGACCAACTCTATTGTCTTTATTCAAGTACATTTTCTTACTTTATTGTTTGTTTTTATTTATTGTAGCACTTGTATTTTCAATAGAAACAAACTAAATTAATTCTGAAAATACATCTAAGAGGATGTAGAGTTTCGTTTTGAAATGGATACTAGACTAGCTAATTTCATATGAAGAAGTACTGTTACTGAACATGATGTGGCATCTCAAATATTCAGCCAAAGAAATTGTTATACTGATGTAAATTGGCCAGGCCTATTAACCTACATAAAAAATAAAGTATCTGCATAATATAATTCAGTAAAGCCCATAGTAGATGTCTTGTTTTTGTGGTATCTCCTGCTGAATGCTTTCTGTAATTTGATGTGGATTGTTACACAACACCGACTGCTCTCCGTGCCACCGCACTGCAGCACCGTCTATTTTGACCAATAGGGGGAGACAACAGTCCAGAAACTCCACTGAAGGTCTGTGACGTCCCCATAATGTCAGCGGTGAGTAGACCTACAGATGATTAGAAATGAATGCTCATCTTCATAAAATAATGTCGAAAATACTTTATAATCATAGTAAACATAATGGTCGCCCTCACCATGTTTGTAATTGTGGGTATATAAGGCCTATAGTTCCATAAGTAAGAGCTACATAGGAACCGCAATGAGAGATACTTCTAAATTCACTCTCTCCTTCCGCACATATTGTATAATGAGTCAATTATGTTTTACTAATTGTTAAAGTGACACTGTATCTATATGGCATAATATAGTGTTAGTTGGCAAATACATGTTTTCTTATAGGCCCTACAGCTAATAGTGTTTATCAACTTTATCTCTCTCTCTCTTCTCTATCTCTCTTTCTCTCTCTTTCTCCTGCTCTCTTGCGCTTTCCCTCTCAATTATAATGTTTGAATTGAAGGTGATTTATGTCTCTCTCTCTTTCTCGCTGGTCCAGTATTTGCTCATGTTAAATGTTGTTTTCAAGACTACTCCTCAATACTTTCGATTTCACTGATGTTGATTTCGAACAATTATTAAATATATATTTAGGTCGTGATCATTATTATATGGTAATACTAATTACTACAACACCATCAATAATAACACAAGTTAAATCATCAATAACACAAATAATCAAAGCATGAGCTGCTTCACATTTCAAACTACTGTATTATAACATTTGATTGACATGAAAAGCACAAAAGTAGGTACCACCCAAATAAATAACGCTGCCTAAATGAAACGAAACAAATGTGTCACCAGCAGTAAGGTCAACCTTGTTGGGCGAGCGCCAGAACTTGTTTGGTCTGCGACAATGGGCGCTTTGTAGAGAGGGTTCAGTCACTAATCCGGGTATTTCATTTTAGAAACCTAATCCGAATATAAAGTTCCACATACACATTTTTAAGGTTGAAAAATAATGTTATTTGTTCGATGTACTACGCAGTGCTGTTATACATTATTCAGTGACATCATAAACTCTAGAATTTAGCAGAAGCAATGATGGTAATGATATTTATATAATCATGTTAGTAATACTGATGATAATAATACTAGTAATAATAACAATAATGATAATAACAATGTATCATTACACAGTTCTAATAATGTGTTTACTTTTTGAGTTGTTACTGTGATTGAGTTGTGTAGTGTGTGTAATAGTGTGTGTAATAGTGTGTGTAATAGTGTGTGTAATAGTGTGTGTAATAGTGTGTGTAATAATGTGTTTACTTTTTGAGTTGTTACTGTGATTGAGTTGTGTAGTGTGTGTAATAGTGTGTGTAATAGTGTGTGTAATAGTGTGTGTAATAGTGTGTGTAATGATGAGCAGTGAATGTTTGGGACAATTGTTGTGGAAATATCATTTTCAGCATAATGTGTTGGCACATGAGCTTTGTTGGGCTACTTGAAGTTTGACACCTAATAGATTGAAGATGTCTTTCTCCCAACTCTCCTTATGGTACGGCTTCTGATGTATTCAATCAAAAACATTAAGGACGTTACAAGACGATAGAGAAACCAGTGGATTAATGTTCATGTTTCATGTACAGTGTTTCTATTGCTTACATATTCAAATCAAATCAAATCAAATTTATTTATATAGCCCTTCGTACATCAGCTGATATCTCAAAGTGCTGTACAGAAACCCAGCCTAAAACCCCAAACAGCAAACAATGCAGGTGTAAAAGCACGGTGGCTAGGAAAAACTCCCTAGAAAGGCCAAAACCTAGGAAGAAACCTAGAGAGGAACCAGGCTATGTGGGGTGGCCAGTCCTCTTCTGGCTGTGCCGGGTAGAGATTATAACAGAACATGACCAAGATGTTCAAATGTTCATAAATGACCAGCATGGTCGAATAATAATAAGGCAGAACAGTTGAAACTGGAGCAGCAGCACAGTCAGGTGGACTGGGGACAGCAAGGAGTCATCATGTCAGGTAGTCCTGGGGCACGGTCCTAGGGCTCAGGTCCTCCGAGAGAGAGAAAGAAAGAGAGAATTAGAGAGAGCATATGTGGGGTGGCCAGTCCTCTTCTGGCTGTGCCGGGTGGAGATTATAACAGAACGTGGCCAAGATGTTCAAATGTTCATAAATGACCAGCATGGTTGAATAATAGTAAGGCAGAACAGTTGAAACTGGAGCAGCAGCATGGCCAGGTGGACTGGGGACAGCAAGGAGTCATCATGTCAGGTAGTCCTGGGACATGGTCCTAGGGCCCAGGCCAGTTGAAACTGGAGCAGCAGCATGGCCAGGTGGACTGGGGACAGCAAGGAGTCATCATGTCAGGTAGTCCTGGGGCATGGTCCTAGGGCTCAGGTCCTCCGAGAGAGAGAAAGAAAGAGAGAAGGAGAGAATTAGAGAACGCACACTTAGATTCACACAGGACACCGAATAGGACAGGAGAAGTACTCCAGATATAACAAACTGACCCTAGCCCCCCGACACATAAACTACTGCAGCATAAATACTGTAGGCTGAGACAGGAGGGGTCAGGAGACACTGTGGCCCCATCCGAGGACACCCCCGGACAGGGCCCCCGGACAGGGCCAAAAATATTCCTGGATGTGGTCTACTGTATGTTTGAACACTAATCTCTAATGTGGTCTACTGTATGTGTGAACACTAATTTTTAATGTGGTCTACTGTATGTGTGAACACTAATCTCTAATGTGGTCTACTGTATGTGTGAACACTAATCTCTAATGTGGTCTACTGTATGTGTGAACACTACTTTTTAATGTGGTCTACTGTATGTGTGAACACTAATCTCTAATGTGGTCTACTGTATGTGTGAACACTAAACTCTAATGTGGTCTACTGTATGTGTGAACACTAATCTCTAATGTGGTCTACTGTATATGTGAACACTAAACTCTAATGTGGTCTACTGTATGTGTGAACACTAATCTCTAATGTGGTCTACTGTATGTGTGAACACTACTCTCTAATGTGGTCTACTGTATGTGTGAACACTAATCTCTAATGTGGTCTACTGTATGTGTGAACACTAAACTCTAATGTGGTCTACTGTATGTGTGAACACTAATCTCTAATGTGGTCTACTGTATGTGTGAACACTAATCTCTAATGTGGTCTACTGTATGTGTGAACACTACTCTCTAATGTGGTCTACTGTATGTGTGAACACTAATCTCTAATGTGGTCTACTGTATGTGTGAACACTAAACTCTAATGTGGTCTACTGTATGTGTGAACACTAAACTCTAATGTGGTCTACTGTATGTGTGAACACTACTCTCTAATGTGGTCTACTGTATGTGTGAACACTAATCTCTATGTGGTCTACTGTATGTGTGAACACTAATCTCTAATATGGTCTACTGTATGTGTGGACACTAATCTCTAATGTGGTCTACTGTATGTGTGAACACTAATCTCTAATGTGGTCTACTGTATGTGTGAACACTAATCTCTAATGTGGTCTACTGTATGTGTGAACACTAATCTCTAATGTGGTCTACTGTATGTGTGAACACTAATCTCTAATGTGGTCTACTGTATGTGTGAACACTAATCTCTAATGTGGTCTACTGTATGTGTGAACACTAAACTCTGATGTGGTCTACTGTATGTGTGAACACTAATCTCTAATGTGGTATACTGTATGTGTGAACACTAATCTCTAATGTGGTCTAATGTATGTGTGAACACTACTTTGCTGGATCCACGGTTCAGAACAACATACATAGAAACAAACTAAATTAAAGTGCTCATTGAAAATCTGAAGGTTTCGCTTCAGCAATACTGTATATGGTCCATAAAAAGGACAGTGTGCCAGGATACGGCCTCACCTGTGTTGCTAGGTAACCTCCAGGGTCACGACCTGGCATTTTCATTCAAATGAACCCTGATTGGCCTGACAGCCGTACCTGTAATTACAATGCTCCGTCTCATTGGCTGACTGGAAGTGGTGCCGGCCAAGCAAGTAGGCCCTCTGTCTGTCAACTCAAGCTGGATGACATAAGCCACAGAAACACTATACCCCCAAAATACATGTTGGGGATAAGGAGATAATTAGATATGTTTGGGGTTAGGTTGTTTTTGTTTCATCACCAGTTGGAAAAGGTATAATTATCCTGATTTCAGAGCTCATCAAGGTAATACGAGTCTAATAACTGCAGGCTTAAGCCATTACACCTCACTGTTTGTCGAGAGGTTTGTTCAACTGTTGAGATGTGATACTGTGATTTCTGCAGAATGTGCACAATGCATGTCCAGGTTATTACTACAGTAAGTGGCATTTGGAATTATACTCCTCTGCTTACTAAACAGATTAGCGTATACAGTACCTGTTCCTCACAGAACTATATGTCTCTATGATGACATGCTCACAGAATGTCAAGAACTATATGTCTCTGTGATGACATGCTCACAGAATGTCAAGAACTATATGTCTCTGTGATGACATGCTCACAGAATGTCAAGAACTATATGTCTCTGTGATGACATGCTCACAGAATGTCAAGAACTATATGTCTCTGTGATGACATGCTCACAGAATGTCAAGAACTATGTCTCTGTGATGACATGCTCACAGAATGTCAAGAACTATTTGTCTCTGTGATGACATGCTCACAGAATGTCAAGAACTATATGTCTCTGTGATGACATGCTCACAGAATGTCAAGAACTATATGTCTCTGTGATGACATGCTCACATAATGTCAAGAACTATATGTCTCTGTGATGACACCCTCACAGAATGTCAAGAACTATATGTCTCTGTGATGACATGCTCACAGAATGTCAAGAACTATATGTCTCTGTGATGACATCCTCACAGAATGTCAAGAACTATATGTCTTTGTGATGACATGCTCACAGAATGTAAAGAACTATATGTCTCTGTGATGACATGCTCACAGAATGTCAAGAACTATATGTCTCTGTGATGACATGCTCACAGAATGTAAAGAACTATATGTCTCTGTGATGACATGCTCACAGAATGTCAAGAGAGAGGGATGTATTTGAATGAGGTATAATTCACTATGGTCTGTGTTTAGTATAACAATGATAGTAGATATGGTCCAGTACATCCTGTAATGAATACTCAGGGAGAAAAAGGTGTAATGAATACTCAGGGAGAAAAAGGTGTAATGAATACTCAGGGAGAAAAAGGTGTAATGAATTCTCAGGGAGAAAAATGTGTAATGAATTCTCAGGGATAAAAAGGTGTAGATTCACAAGCAGAATGCGGCTGGTGTTTATTTCGCCTTCGCAGAAGGCAGGATTCGTGGTCACAGGCAGACAATGGTCATACACAGGTAGGCAAACAGGCAGGTGAATCAAAACTAGGACTGAAGGCTATAACTGGGTCTCACAAACGAGCTAGGAAAAGGCTGAGTAAAGTCAAAGCAAACAACACCTCACAAAGGTACAAACAGAATGAACTGAACTAAATAAGGAGCTGATGAGACCAGGTGAGTAACTAACACAGGTGAAACCAATTAACAAAAAAGAAAGACAGGGCTACGTTCAAGAACACAAAGAAACAGAACACAAGGTTGACTAAGAAAATAAATACAGAACCTTACACATCCAGCATGAGAACAGGTTAGTAATCCACTCTCTGTACTCCTGTCAATCAATCCATCAATCAATCAAATGTATTTAAAAATCACTTTTTAACATCAATTAAGAATAAGTAATTTACAGCACACAGCTGGAAGGAAAAACCTAGTGAAGTACTAGGCTCAGAGGGGAGACTCACAGAAGTAGGAGAGAGGGGGACAGAACTGGGACTGTCCTCCCCTCCTTTCCTCTGGCTGGGTTGGCAGTGTTGTGCCCCACTGACAGCCCATAGTGGTGGTTGAACCAGGGGGGTGGAGATAGCCCCTGGGCCAGGCCCAGACTGTGATGCCCTGCAGACAGCCCATGGTGGTGGTGGAACCAGGGGGGTGGAGATGGCCCCTGGGCCAGGCCCAGACTGTGGTGGTGGAACCAGGGGGGGGTGGAGAAAGCCCCTGGGCCAAGCCCAGACTGTGGTGTTCATCCTTGGGCCACCAGCCTTTAGATACCAGTAGGCCTTGGGAAACTTCTCAGCTTGACTTCGAGCCACAGTGTTAAAAAATGTGGGGAAAACACTAGGAGTAAACTGCTAAATCATGTCTTTCACCCGTCCTCACTCTCGCGGATTCCACTGTAAATATTTGAGCTGACCAGCGTTCTCTTTTTGAAGGTGGGTTTGTTTGTGTGTGTGTGCATGTGTGTGTACTGTATTTGGATGTGTTTTAGTGTGTACTGTAGTTGGATGTGTTTTAGTGTGTACTGTAGGTGGGTGTGTTTTAGTGTGTACTGTAGTTGGATGTGTTTTAGTGTGTACTGTAATTGGATATGTTTTAGTGTGTACTGTAGGTGGGTGTGTTTTAGTGTGTACTGTAGTTGGATGTGTTTTAGTGTGTACTATAATTGGATGTGTTTTAGTGTGTACTGTAGGTGGGTGTGTTTTAGTGTGTACTGTAGGTGGGTGTGTTTTAGTGTGTACTGTAGTTGGATGTGTTTTAGTGTGTACTGTAGGTGGGTGTGTTACAGTGTGTACTGTAGGTGGGTGTGTTTTAGTGTGTACTGTAGTTGGATGTGTTTTAGTGTGTACTATAATTGGATGTGTTTTAGTGTGTACTGTAGGTGGGTGTGTTTTAGTGTGTACTGTAGGTGGGTGTGTTTTAGTGTGTACTGTAGTTGTGTGTGTTTTAGTGTGTACAGTAGTTGGATGTGTTTTAGTGTGTACTGTAGGTGGGTGTGTTACAGTGTGTACTGTAGTTGGGTGTGTTTTAGAGTGTACTGTAGTTGGATGTGTTTTAGTGTGTCCTGTAGTTGGATGTGTTTTCGTGTGTACTGTAGTTGGATGTGTTTTAGTGTGTACTGTAGGTGGGTGTGTTTTAGTGTGTACTGTAGTTGGGTGTGTTTTAGAGTGTACTGTAGGTGGGTGTGTTTTAGTGTGTACTGTAATTGGATGTGTTTTAGTGTGTACTGTAGTTGGGTGTGTTTTAGTGTGTACTGTAGGTGGGTGTGTTTTAGTGTGTACTGTAGTTGGGTGTGTTTTAGAGTGTACTGTAGTTGGATGTGTTTTAGTGTGTACTGTAGTTGGGTGTGTTTTAGTGTGAAACTCATTAACAGAGTTCCTCCTTTTCCACAGCAGCTAGACTTTAGCCTAGTGGGCTAACACAGTTTTTTGGCACATAGGAGACACATGTTCAAACCCCTAAGCCGTTCTCCATGTACCCGGACCATGTGACCGGAAAAACACTTGATCCTGGATTTTCCTAGTCAGGTCACATGGTCAGAAAAAGAACACATTCATACTGTATATCCATGAGCTGTCTGAGACATCTACACCTAGCCCCCTCCCATTAGTGGATCCCAGCATTCAAACCATATAAATATCACTACTAGAATGGACAAAGCCCTCAGTCAGGATTCCAAGGGTGGTTTGAATCATATAAATACAATTTCATCACAGCACATTGACTTGAATGAGAATGACTGTTCTAGTCAGTCTACTTCTAGGATTCAAACCATCCTGGGAGTCATGACTGGGCAGTCTAGCTAGGTCACAGGGGACCTCATGAAAGAGCTGACTGAGAAGGGTTTCTAGCTGTGTGGCCAGAACCGAGGAAGAAGAGGCCAAAGGTTTGTTTGGGGTACCTGGTCCGAGACCCGTGAAGAATGAGAGGAATTCCTACAGTGATAGATGATGCGGGAGAGGTCGGGGAAGGAAAGAAGGTTCTGGACCAGCAAGAACCTTGACATCACACCTGTCTGGGACATTCCTCCACTAGTGCCAGCTGCCCAAGGCATGGCAGGAGGTAAGGATGCTATATTACTCCACTTGAACTTTTCTTCCGCCTGCTTCCACTTGTTTGCTTTACCAGAGGAGTGACTACTTTGTCATTATTCAATTGCACAACCCTTACAGCTGTGTGTGTGTGTGAGTGTGTGTGGTACTGTGTGTGTGTGTGTGTGTGTGTGTGTGTGTGTGTGTGTGTGTGTGTGTGTGTGTGTGTGTGTGTGTGTTGTGTATGTGTGTGTGTCTGTGTCTGTGTGTGCCGGTGTGTGTGTTTGACAACCCAAATGGCAGTTACAGTGTACCTCAAGGAGCTGTCAGGGACCCGTCACGACTCCATCTTGATGGATGTTCCGTCTTTTACCAGATCAGAGGGTTTTGGGCGCACGAGATGCTGTTGATATTTTCCAGAAGGGAAGTTTAAACAGGACTTATCAGAAACATGGCCAGGGCAGAGGTTGTCCCTCTTGCTTTCTCACACCTCCCCGCCATCTCGCCTCTAATGTCTGGACCAAAGAGCTGGTTGAGACTTGGAGAAAGTTAGGTCAAAATGTCTGAAGCAATGAGCTGGCTGACACTTAGAGAAAGGTAAATTACATAAAATAAAATGTAATTTATCACATGGCCTACCTTTTATTTATCATATGCGCCGAATACAACAGGTGTAGACTTTACAGTGAAATGCTGACTGACAAACCCTCCCAACGATGCAGAGTTAAAAAAGAATAATAAAAAATGAAATAGTAACGAACACAAGAGGAATACAGTGAAATACCCAAGAATGGGGCTATATACAGTACCAGTACCAGATCAATGTGGATCTATATACAGTACCAGTACCAGATCAATGTGGATCTATATACAGTAGCAGTACCAGATCAATGTGGATCTATATACAGTACCAGTACCAGATCAATGTGGATCTATATACAGTACCAGTACCAGATCAATGTGGATCTATATACAGTACCAGTACCAGATCAATGTGGATCTATATACAGTACCAGTACCAGATCAATGTGGATCTATATACAGTACCAGTACCAGATCAATGTGGATCTATATACAGTACCATATCAATGTGGAGCTATATACAGTACTAGTACCAGATCAATGTGGATCTATATACAGTACCAGTACCAGATCAATGTGGATCTATATACAGTACCAGTACCATATCAACGTGGATCTATATACAGTACCAGTACCAGATCAACGTGGATCTATATACAGTACCAGTACCAGATCAACGTGGATCTATATACAGTACCAGTACCAGATCAACGTGGATCTATATACAGTACCAGTACCAGATCAATGTGGATCTATATACAGTACCAGTACCAGATCAATGTGGATCTATATACAGTACCAGTACCAGATCAATGTGGATCTATATACAGTACCAGTACCAGCTCAATGTGGAGCTTTATACAGTACCTATATACAGTACCAGTACCAGATCAATGTGGATCTATATACAGTACCAGTACCATATCAACGTGGATCTATATACAGTACCAGTACCAGATCAACGTGGATCTATATACAGTACCAGATCAACGTGGATCTATATACAGTACCAGTACCAGATCAACGTGGATCTATATACAGTACCAGTACCAGATCAATGTGGATCTATATACAGTACCAGTACCAGATCAATGTGGATCTATATACAGTACCAGTACCAGATCAATGTGGATCTATATACAGTACCAGTACCAGATCAATGTGGAGCTGTATACAGTACCTATATACAGTACCAGTACCAGATCAATGTGGATCTATATACAGTACCAGTACCAGATCAATGTGGATCTATATACAGTACCAGTACCAGATCAATGTGGATCTATATACAGTACCAGTACCAGATCAATGTGGAGCTATATACAGTACCAGTACCAGATCAATGTGGAGCTATATACAGTACCAGTACCAAATCAATATGGATCTATATACAGTACCAGTACCAGATCAATGTGGAGCTATATACAGTACCAGTACCAGATCAATGTGGATCTATATACAGTACCAGTACCAGATCAATGTGGATCTATATACAGTGCCAGTACCAGATCAATGTGGATCTATATACAGTACCAGTACCAGATCAATGTGGATCTATATACAGTACCAGTACCAGATCAATGTGGATCTATATACAGTACCAGTATCAAATCAAATCAAATCAAATCAAATTTATTTATATAGCCCTTCGTACATCAGCTGATATCTCAAAGTGCTGTACAGAAACCCAGCCTAAAACCCCAAACAGCAAACAATGCAGGTGTAAAAGCACGGTGGCTAGGAAAAACTCCCTAGAAAGGCCAAAACCTAGGAAGAAACCTAGAGAGGAACAATGTGGGGTGGCCAGTCCTAGAGATTATACCATGACCAAGATGTTCAAATGTTCATAAATGACCAGCATGGTCGAATAATAATAAGGCAGAACAGTAACCAGCAGCACAGTTAGGTGGACTGGGGACAGCAAGGAGTCATCATGTACCAGTCCTAGGGCTCAGAGAGAGAGAAAGAAAGAGAGAATTAGAGATGTGGGGGTGGCCAGTCCTCTTCTGGCTGTACTGGAGATTATAACAGAACGTGGCCAAGATGTTCAAATGTTCCCAGATGGTTGAATAATAGTGGCAGAACAGTTGAAACTGGAGCAGCAGCATGGCCAGGTGGACTGGGGACAGAAGGAGTCATCATGTCAGGTAGTCCTGGGACATGGTCCTAGGGCCCAGGCCAGTTGAAACTGGAGCAGCAGCATGGCCAGGTGGACTGGGGACAGCAAGGAGTCATCATGTCAGGTAGTCCTGGGGCATGGTCCTACTCAGATCCTCCGAGAGAGAGAAAGAAAGAGAGAAGGAGAGAATTAGAGAACCACACTTAGATTCACACAGGACACCAATAGTGGAGAAGTCTAGATATAACAAACTGACCCTAGCCCCCGACACATAAACTAATGCAGATCAATACTGGAGGCTGAGACAGGAGGGGTCAGGAGTACCAGATCCGAGGACACCCCGGACAGGGCCAAACAGGAAGGATATAACCCCACCCACTTTGCAGTACAGATCAATGTGGATCTATATACAGTACCAGTACCATATCAATGTGGAGCTATATTCAGGGTATATAAGTACCAGGCCGATCAATGTGAAGCTATATACAGGAAGTACCAGTGGAAAGAGGGGAATCCAGATCAAAGGGCAGTGTGCTCCAGAGCTATATTCAGGGCCATAAAAGATCCAGATCAATGTGGAGCTATATACAGTACCAGTACCAGATCAATGTGGAGCTCTACCAGTACAGATCAATGAAATACCCAGTACCAGATCAATGTGGATCTATATACAGGAAGTACCAGTACCAGATCAATGTGGAGCTATATTCAGGATCAATGTGGATAAACAGAGCAGTACCAGATCAATGTGGAGTATATACAGTACCAGTACCATATCAACGTGGAGTACCAGTACCAGATCAATGTGGATCTATATACAGGAAGTACCAGTACCAGATCAATGTGGATCTATATACAGGAAGTACCAGTACCAGATCAATGTGGATCTATATACAGGAAGATCAATGTGGATCTATATACAGTACCAGATCAATGTGGATCCTATATACCAGTACAGATCAATGTGGATCTAAAGTACCAGTACCAGATCAATGTGGAGCTCTATACAGTACCTAGTACCAGTACCAGATCAATGTGGATCTATATACAGTACCAGTACCAGATCAATGTGGATCTATATACAGTACTACCAGATCAATGTGGATCTATATACCAGTAACAGATCAATGTGGATCTATATACAGTACCACCAGATCAATGTGGAGCTGAATACAGTACCAGTACCAGATCAATGTGGAGCTATATACAGTACCAGTACCAGATCAATGTGGAGCTATATACAGTACCAGTACCAGATCAATGTGGAGCTATATACAGTACCAGTACCAGATAAATGTGGAGCTATATACAGTACCAGTACCAGATCAATGTGGAGCTATATACAGTACCAGTACCAGATCAATGTGGAGCTATATACAGTACCAGTACCAGATCAATGTGGATCTATATACAGTACCAGTACCAGATCAATGTGGAGCTATATACAGTACCAGTACCAGATCAACGTGGATCTATATACAGTACCAGTACCAGATCAATGTGGAGCTATATACAGTACCAGTACCAGATCAATGTGGATCTATATACAGTACCAGTACCAGATCAATGTGGAGCTATATTCAGGGTATATAAGTACCAGATCAATGTGAAGCTATATACAGGAAGTACCAGTACCAGATCAATGTGGAGCTATATTCAGGGTATAAAAGATCCAGATCAATGTGGAGCTATATACAGGGAGTACCAGTACCAGATCAATGTGGAGCTCTATACAGGAAATACCAGTACCAGTTCAATGTGGAGCTATATACAGGAAGTACCAGTACCAGATCAATGTGGAGCTATATTCAGGGTATAAAAGATCCAGATCAATGTGGAGTTATATACAGGGAGTACCAGTACCAGATCAATGTGGAGCTATATACAGGAAGTACCAGTACCAGATCAATGTGGAGCTATATACAGGAAGTACCAGTACCAGATCAATGTGGAGCTATATACAGGAATTACCAGTACCAGATCAATGTGGAGCCTTATTCAGCGTGTAAAAGATCCAGATCAATGTGGAGCTCTATACAGTGAGTACCAGTACCAGATCAATGTGGATCTATATACAGCGATTACCAGTACCATATTACTGTAATGTGGATCTATATACATGGAGTACCAGTACCAAATCAATGTGGAGCTGAATACAGGGAGTGCCAGTACCATATCAATGTGGAGCTGAATACAGGGAGTACCAGTACCAGATCAATGTGGAGCTGAATACAGGGAGTACCAGTACCAGATCAATGTGGAACTGAATACATGGAGTACCAGTACCAGATCAATGTGGAGCTGAATACAGGGAGTACCAGTACCATATCAATGTGGAGCTGAATACAGGGAGTACCAGTACCAAATCAATGTGGAGCTGAATACAGGGATTACCAGTACCAAATCAATGTGGAGCTATTTACAGGGAGTACCAGTACCAGATCAATGTGGAGCTATATACAGGGAGTACCAGTACCAGATCAATGTGCAGAGGTACAAGGTATTTGAGGTAGATATGTATATGAAGGAAGGGTAAAGTGACTAGGCATCAGAATAGATAATAATAAGGTATTTGAGGTGCATATGTTCATGAAGGCAGGGTAAAGTGACTAGGCATCAGGATAGATAATAATACGGTATTTGAGGTAGATATGTACATGAAGGCAGGGTAATGTGACTAGGCATCAGGATAGATAATAATAAGAGTGAAAAGAAGAACAGAGTTGCAGCAAGTGTGTGTGTGTGAGTGTACGACTGTGTATGTGTGTTTGTGTTGCGTCGATATGTGTGTGCATAGATGTAGTGCTTGTAAATGGGTTTTGTGTTGGTGTAACAGCGTAGTGTGTGTGAGTGAGTGTGTAAATTGTGTGTATGTAAAGTCTAGTGAGTGTGTAAATGGTGTATGTAAAGTCTAGTGAGTGTGTAAATGGTGTGTATGTAAAGTCTAGTGAGTGTGTAAATGGTGTGTATGTAAAGTCTAGTGAGTGTGTACATGTATGTAAAGTCTAGTGTGTAAATGGTGTGTATGTAAAGTCTAGTGAGTGTGTAAATGGTGTGTATGTAAAGTCTAGTGAGTGTGTACATGGTGTGTATGTAAAGTCTAGTGAGTGTGTACATGGTGTGTATGTAAAGTCTAGTGAGTGTGTAAATGGTGTGTATGTAAAGTCTAGTGAGTGTGTAAATGGTGTGTATGTAAAGTCTAGTGAGTGTGTAAATGGTGTGAGTGTGTAATGGTGTGTATGTAAAGTCTAGTGAGTGTGTAAATGGTGTGTATGTAAAGTCTAGTGAGTGTGTACATGGTGTGTATGTAAAGTCTAGTGAGTGTGTAAATGTCTAGTGAGTGTGTAAATGGTGTGTATGTAAAGTCTAGTGAGTGTGTACATGGTGTGTATGTAAAGTCTAGTGAGTGTGTAAATGGTGTGTATGTAAAGTCTAGTGAGTGTGTAAATGGTGTGTATGTAAAGTCTAGTGAGTGTGTAAATGGTGTGTATGTAAAGTCTAGTGAGTGTGCGTAGGGTCAGTGCAAGACAGAGTCAGTGCAGATTGTTCCGGTACCATTATTTGCATATTTAACAGTCTGGCTATTTAGCAGTCTTATGGCTTGAGGGTATAAGGTGTCTCGGAGCCTGTTGATCCGAGAGCTGATGCTTGGGTACCGTTTGCCGGACTGTTGCCGGACTGTTGTAGAGTGAACAATCTATTGCTTTGGTGGCTTGAGTCTTTAGCAAATTTGTCGGGCCTTCCTCTGACACCGCCTGATTTAAAGGTCCTGGATGGCAGGGAGCTCGGCCCTAGCGATGCACTGGGCTGTCTGCATATACCTTTGTAGCGCTTTGCGGTCCAGGGTTGTGCATTTGTCATACCAAATGGTGATGCTGCCAGTCAAGATGCTCTCGATAGTGCGGCTGTATAACTTTTTGAGGGTCTGAAGGCCCATGCCAAATCTTTTCAGCCTCCCAAGGGGGAGGAGGCACTGCTGTGCCCTCTTCACAATGAAGTCTAATGCTTGTACCAAAAAGCTGGCTGAGACTTGGAGAAATGTAGGCCTAATGTAGATTTGACATCTGTAACACATGGCCAAACCAAAATATACTCATGTAGAAATATTGACAATGTTTCATACTGAGAATGTGTACGGTGTCCATATTAGGACATCCTCAGAAATACAGCCTAAAGTCAGCACACACACAGAGGTTAATATTGGGAGAAAGCAGAGCTGCTTTATCGTCATCAGATGCATAATCGAGTCAAATTAGACTTTAAACAGATTCCCCTTCACAATGATCATGAGAAATCAACTGTCATAGGCACCTCAGCCACACAACACTGTATAGTAACCACAAGATCACCCTCTGCAAACAAAGATGAATGGTGACATGCATAATGAAGACATTTGTAACGGGTGTCGTCGTCGGATGAGGAGGAATCGGTGAGTGTTCATGACTTTTATTGAACACTTACAAAAATAACTAAGTGAATACATGAAACCGAAACAGTCCTGTCAGGTGAAGAACACTAAACAGAAAACAACTACCCATAAAACATAGGAGGGAAAAAGCTACCTAAGTATGGTTCCCAATCAGAGACAACGATAGTCAGCTGTCCCTGATTGAGAACCATACCCGGCCAAAACAAAGAAATACAAAACATAGAAAAAGAACAAAGAATGCCCACCCCAAATCACACCCTGACCAAGCCAAAATAGAGACATAAAAGCTCTCTACGGTCAGGGTGTGACAACATTACTTACTGCCTTGTCAAATGGCAGCTATGATTTCACCAGATCAGACAGGTTTCACTGCCGTCCTATCACACAGCTAGAGCTCTAGAATACTTTGACTCAAGAGCCAACGTTTCCTGGCCTTCACCTTTCTGACTGTGACTTACGGTAATTGCTGCCGCACACTTTCTTGTATATCTTCCCCTGCTCTGGCCTCCCTGTGGGATAGCGCCACTGTAATCTAGCCCTTATCTTAACCCTCCTGCCTTCAAGTTAACTGAAACACCTTGGGCACTCATTGATAGGGTATCTGTGGGAGAGGAAATGCTTGTCGAACCGGCGATACACTGGTACCAATCGTTCCAGATAAACTGACGTGCCATTGGACGGGCTCCAACTTCCACCAGTAAACTGCAGTGCTATTGGACAAGTTCCAACAGTGGGTGAGAACTACTCTTACACAAGTCAAGTAATAGTGCAATGTCTGAACCACAAGTCTCATAGCTACCTTTACTTCAACTTTTTGTAATCAAGAAACAAGACTGTTTGTTTCAGGAGTAGTTTTTCTGCTGTCAAGAAAGACCAATTATAGGTAAGGAAAAAACAGCCCAGATCTAGCTAGTGAAAAACAGCCCAGATCTAGCTAG
>NC_088421.1:38733010-38763010 GCF_034236695.1 Oncorhynchus nerka
TAGTGAAAAACAGCACAGATCTAGCTAGTGAAAAACAGCACAGATCTAGCTAGTGAAAAAAACAGCACAGATCTAGCTAGTGAAAAACAGCACAGATCTAGAAAAACAGCACAGATCTAGCTAGTGAAAAACAGCCCAGATCTAGCTAGTGAAAAACAGCACAGATCTAGCTGAGTGAAAACAGCACAGCTATGAAAAACAGCTGAAAAACTAGCTAGTGAAAAACAGCACAGATCTAGCTAGTGAAAAACAGCACAGATCTAGCTAGTGAAAAACAGCACATATCTAGCTAGTGAAAAACAGCACAGATCTAGCTAGTGAAAAACAGCCCAGATCTAGCTATCAGCACAGATCTAGCTAGCAGCACAGATCTAGCTAGTGAAAAGTGAAAAACACAGCTAGTGAAAAACAGCAGATCTAGCTAGTGAAAAACAGCCCAGATCTAGCTAGTGAAAAACAGCACAGATCTAGCTAGTGAAAAACAGCCCAGATCTAGCTAGTGAAAAACAGCACAGATCTAGCTAGTGAAAAACAGCACATATCGAGCTAGTAAACTTGGAACTTACGTTGGATAATGTGCTTTTCCCTTCTAGTCTAAATCGTATGGTTATTTTGCTCAATGCTCACAGTCATTTGCTAATACAAATGTTGTCCATGGATTCATATACAATGTAGTTATTTACTACCCAGGTACCCAACAGCAAACCTCTTTTGGATGGTTGACCCTTTAGTACTGAAACATGTAATTGAACCTTGAAGAGTGGGTGAGTAAATGAGTGAGTAAGGCCTTTCCATGCCTCTGGGTGAAATAAACTCTGCTCTGCAACAGTTGAAATGACTGTGAAATGCTAATCATCAATAGCAGCGTCTGATTTCTACAGCCAGGTCACTCTCTTGCCATTTCACTGAAACCAGTAATGATGATTGAATGACAATGGCTAACCTCTGGTGTTATGACATCATCTGTCACAGTCTTTGTGTCCTCAGACAATGCCCTGCCACACTCGGGGCCTGAACGGCAGACAGATGACAGGCGGAGAGAGACGTATTCAGCCTCTTTTCCAATATCCACACTACACCACATACATTATAATGCAATGGGCATGTATTCTAACTAGCTCGTATAGTAGTGTGGCTATTGGAACCTGAGCTTGTAATCAAATGAACAATTGATCCAGTGTTGAATGAACATGTTAAGCAGTTTGGTATGGCAGTAAAGGGGGTTTAAGAGCGTGTGTTTGTGGATGTGCCTGCTTGTGTTTGTGGATGTGCCTGCTTGTGCTTGTGGATGTGCCTGCGTGTGTTTGTGGATGTGCCTGCTTGTGTGTGTGCAAAAATGTAAAAAAAACTGTGGTTCAATGTCAAACGGTTTTGCTATATTTTAGTCTTCTATGATCTATATAAAGTGTAATATTGGGATGCAAAATGGAATACATTTCAACTCTATATCTGACATGGTGCAGGTGTCTTCTTTTTTTAAACCCATAACTATGTGTGTGAGGTGTATACTTCTGTTTTAAAGTAGATTTAGGACTGCCAAGAAACACTCTTTGTGACCCTGACTTAGCCCACTGCTGTGAAAGCTTAAGAGTGGGTGTTTGTGTGCGTACATGTGCATGTGTGTGTTAAAGTGCATGAATCTGTGTGTGCATGTGTATGTTCTGTATGTGTGATGGTGTATGTGTCTGCATGTTGCTATGTGTGTCTGTCTATTTGGTGCATTGTGCTGACTCAGCCCTGCAGACCGTTCTCACAGCTCCATGGCACGGCACATCAAAGAGACACTCAGCACTCTACAGCTCTCTATGATGTCAGCCTGAAACTTCTCTGAACACACACACACACACACACACACACACACACACGCAGCCACGCACATACACACACACACACACACACACACACACACACACGCACACGCAGGCACGCAGGCACGCACATACACACACACACACACACACACACGCAGGCACGCACATACACACACACACACACACACACACACGCACGCACGCATGCACGCACGCACGCACACACACGTGCACAAACGCCCACAGACAGACAAACACACAAGCACACCAAAAACCCATTTTACAATGCAACTGTAGGCTATGTATTTCATGCAGTAAATCCCCATAGCCACAGGCTTTCATTGAAGTGTTCTGGGAATACTCAACCCCCATCCTCACCCACCTGTGTCTGCATCACTGTCTGATGAAGACAACAGCATAGCTGTTTATTTCCCTCTTGCGTCATGAAGAACCTGAAAACAAGCTGAATTATTTTCAATCACTTCCTTAAAACCCTCCCCAACTGTCCTGTTTACCACTGAGTTAATCATTCATACCAGTCTCATACCAGTGGCTCTCACCACTCACTATAAATGGGAAATCTGGGATTGGTACATGCATCTTTTTGCTTAAATGAATGCTATACAGCCATAGATTCACAAAAAATATAATATATAAATGCCTCATGAACTTAGTTCAACTGTCTTCGCCCCATCAGAACCCAAAACATAAGCTTGTTTTACTCCATTGTTTTGAAGTAATGTAATTGTAAACAAACACTGTATAGCTTCAATTCATTGGTCAAACTATAATTTTGATCTCATGGATGGTCAGTCCTTAAATCCATAGATCTGTGTGTGAATTTATCAGTCTTTGATGTTCTCCAACCCCATCCCTCAGCTGTTTACCAAAACAGTGTCCGGTTAGTTGGATCCCAGATTTCCCCTTTAAGTCCCAAATGAAACTGTGTGGGCCAAACTATGTTTGCCAGTGTAACCTATAAATACCCCTATCACGGATACACTTCACTATACATAACAAGGATCTGATGTCATGGTTTTGTTCAACTGCTTTACCCCTTCCTTCTTTTCTCTCTTTCTTCATTCCTTTATTCTCCCACCTAATCCTGTTCTTTCATCAGGGCTCACAGATCTGGCTAGGTGTCCAATGAAAGGGTCTTTCTTTCTGCACAGTCACGGTGATACTTGAAATGCCTGGTTAATGAAAGAGTGATGAGATCTAATTGCCTTCCAGGGTGTAGCACCTGCCTCTCTACTACTAGGATATACTTGCAGCACGACAGCCTGCAGATCTACTGGTTTAGGTTTAGTTCTAATGTAGATACTCACTTCCTCTCTACTGGTCTAGGTTTAGTTCTAATGTAGATACTCACTTCCTCTCTACTGGTCTAGGTTTAGTTCTAATGTAGATACTCACTTCCTCTCTACTGGTTTAGGTTTAGTTCTAATGTAGATACTCACTTCCTCTCTACAGGTCTAGGTTTAGTTCTAATGTAGATGCTCACTTAATCTCTACTGGTCTAGGTTTAGTTATAATGTAGATACTCACTTCCTCTCTACTGGTCTAGGTTTAGTTATAATGTAGATGCTCACTTCCTCTCTACTGGTCTAGGTTTAGTTCTAATGTAGATACTCACTTCCTCTCTACTGGTCTAGGTTTAGTTCTAATGTAGATACTCACTTCCTCTCTACTGGTCTAGGTTTAGTTATAATGTAGATGCTCACTTCCTCTCTACTGGTCTAGGTTTAGTTCTAATGTAGATACTCACTTCCTCTCTACTGGTCTAGGTTTAGTTCTAATGTAGATACTCACTTCCTCTCTACTGGTCTAGGTTTAGTTATAATGTAGATGCTCACTTCCTCTCTACTGGTCTAGGTTTAGTTCTAATGTAGATGCTCACTTCCTCTCTACTGGTCTAGGTTTAGTTCTAATGTAGATGCTCACTTCCTCTCTACTGGTCTAGGTTTAGTTCTAATGTAGATACTCACTTCCTCTCTACTGGTCTAGGTTTAGTTCTAATGTAGATACTCACTTCCTCTCTACTGGTCTAGGTTTAGTTCTAATGTAGATACTCACTTCCTCTCTACTGGTCTAGGTTTAGTTCTAATGTAGATACTCACTTCCTCTCTACTGGTCTAGGTTTAGTTCTAATGTAGATACTCACTTCCTCTCTACTGGTCTAGGTTTAGTTCTAATGTAGATACTCACTTCCTCTCTACTGGTCTAGGTTTAGTTCTAATGTAGATGCTCACTTCCTCTCTACTGGTCTAGGTTTAGTTATAATGTAGATACTCACTTCCTCTCTACTGGTCTAGGTTTAGTTATAATGTAGATGCTCACTTCCTCTCTACTGGTCTAGGTTTAGTTCTAATGTAGATACTCACTTCCTCTCTACTGGTCTAGGTTTAGTTCTGGATACAAATTTCCTCTCCACTGTTAAACAGAGTGACAATTTCAATGTATTATTGCACTGCAGGGGTGTCGGTGACAATGAAACTTGTTGCTGTTAACAGAAAGTTGGGTAACACTTGATTTTTTAACTTATATTAATGTTATAAATTATTATACTATGTTTATGATCAAAAATGTTCTTAATGCTTATTAATTGTAAAGCACAACAATCTTAAAAATCTTTTTGCAAATGAGGATACACTTATTTATTATGTTTATTTATTATGTTTATTTATTATCCTTATTTTGAAATGTTCTGAAGTTATTATAAGGTGTTGCAGAAAATGTTATTAATCTGGTGTTTTGCCGATCAGATTGAAACCTTTCAGGCATCACCACTAGGAATTATAGCATTGGACTGCGACAATGGAATTAGTACAATTGGGGAGGAGGAAGAGGTGAAATGAACAATGACACACTTCAAGGCCTTGTGAGACAGTGTCAAACGACCGTGCTGTGAGGGACACGTTTTAGACATTCCATTCAGGGGCAGAATGGGAAGGACAATGAAATGAAACGATGTCTGAATATTTAGGAAATAACAAGAAAAGAAACGATGAGGTTATGAAACAACTTGTGTAAAGATTGAGAGTGTATGGATATACGTTTTCATAGTTTAGAATGTGGGCCATTTTGTACTCTCTAGGTATTCCTAGAACACTGTTAACAGCCGTTGGAAGAGCTTCTTCTGTTCTACAGAGAGAGCAAATACTTCTATTTTACATTATGCTACTTGAACAGGGGCAAGACACTTCCAATTGAAAACAGGCTTGCTGGAAGGATTGCTGAAAAACAGAATCATTGGGAAATGGAGTGGTCATTGATACTGTACGTACACAGGACTTATTTTAATCAGAGATTGAAATAATGGCACACAACAGGGGTTGCTTCCCTCCTCCCTCTCTTCCCTTCATCTCCCCCCTCCTCTTTCTGTCCATGCCTCACGATCACTTTGCAAAGTGGCGGAGGCAGCGTGACCTGGAGCCGGGAGGAGAAAGAGAGAGGTTCAGTTGAAATGTGCCAAGTACAATAGTGTGCTGTAAGGAGCTCTGTGTCTCCTTCCTCCTCCTGTCATCCTCCTCCTCTTTCTCCTCCTTCTCTTGGGGTTCTCCCGTTTTTCAGTTCCATGTCAGTGTGGGCACTGCGGGGAGGCAGTCTCTAACTGGACAGCACAGCGGTGGTGGCCTCGAGATTCCGGGAGCCCGGCCTTCTGCGTTCTAAAGTTACACTCAGAGGAAATTGTCCTCCTCGATTTCCTGAGGTTCAATATTTGAGTCAGGCAGCGTTATAACTGCACTGTGCACGGTGGGAGGAAAGAAAGATGAGTGTAGTTGGTTTATAAGATCTGCCATGGAGTAGTCTTAGTTCACTGTCTGTCTGTCTACGGACCTGTCTGTCTGTGTGTTTTCCTGTCTGTCTGTGTTTGTCTGTCTGCGGGTCTGTCTGGGCCACCACATACCTGACTAGCTACCTCCAAACAGTCACAATGACTGGAGGAATGTGTGCCGCTGTGCTTTAATGAATGATATTGTGTTGGGTTACATACAATTCCTTTCTTCACACAGCTATCTCTTATTTATAATTTTTTTCTGTAAGATTTGATTTGATAAACAATACAAAACATACACGTGCAAACGACAACATCATACAAACATGAACTACATCACCCATGCCTAGACCCACTAACACACACCCCCATCCCCAGCGCCTGCATCACCCTCCACCACATGGTTTGAAACGGCACCACTTTCAATATTTTCTTTAAAGTCTAAGATGTGGGGGGGGGTTGCTAAACTGACATATGAAATTATTATAAAATGGTCATGCTATGGATCATTTAGCTATTTGATTTAGAATTTTAGGACCCCTTTAGGTATCAAAAAATATATTTAAAAAAATTATTTGATCAAATATTGATTTTGGCCTTTACTACTTAAGCCCATAGAAACACATTGCAAAACACATTCAGAAACAGAAAATAGGAAAGTCTAAAACATTCATAAGATATTAATTTTTTTAAATCTGGAAGTATTTTAATATGTTTTTACACATATTTACAAAACGACCTATTTCCATTCCCTTTAATTTAAGCGGTACCGGTTACCTTCAGATGAGTCCCATGAGACTTAAAGCAGACCAGAGAACACCATCGTGTTTGTGAGAGTCTCCCCTTTTGAGTAGATGGATTTGCGTGATGTCTCATGGTCTGACTAACACCATTCTAGCTCTGCCACCTTTCACTGTAGATGCGGAGGTGTGACATTGGTGGAAGCGGTGGATTGAGACGCATACCAATGCAAAGAAATAGATATCTCTAGTATAAACTGACAGATTTTGATGGTATGTTTTGTTATGTAAAATTGATCACACACAGCCTCAAGTAAAGTAGCTGGGGATGTTTTCATGCTTAGTGCTAACCACTGTTTCATCCTACCCTGTTAACCCACTGTATCTCAACAGGAGTAGACTTTGCTTGGTGACTCAGTTATGCGGCCAGAGCCAAGAAGGGTAGTTGTCTACGGTTTGTGTGTATGTGTGTGTGTGTGTGTGTGTGTATGTATGTGTGTGTGTAGTGTATGTGTATGTGTGTGTGTGTGTGTGTGTGTGTGTGTGTGCGTGTGCGTGTGTGTGTGTGTGTGTGTGTGTGTGCATGTGTGTGCATGTGTGTGCACAAGTGTGGTAGGTGGATAATATTGACACAAAGACAACTATTTGTCCCGGTTCTCAAAGTGAACGCTCCGACGGCTGGGTAAGAGACATACAGCTCTGACTCACCACCGGGTTATCAAGGAGCTGTGATCCTCTGCTGCTTAGGTCCTGTAATTAAACCTATAGAGTTACCCAGCATCTAGCTACACCTAGCTGCACCTAGCTACTCCCGGGACCTGCGTGTGAAGTGGATCAGCCTGGCTTCAGTGCACTTTAACTGAATGATATCTCTAGTTTAAACTGACAGATTTTGATGGTATTTTTTGTTATGCAACTTAACACCAGTCCGTAAATCAACTGTAGGGTGTTTTAAATAATAAATCCTTTGATTTTCTATTATGTTAATGATGGCTGATTGATTGATTTCCAAGTTTTCCATTTTTTTTAAGATAACGATTGAGAATTGTCCAACCCATCGGGTATCTCTCTACACCCCCATATGCCATGTCTTGAAATATGCAGACATATGGATTAAAAGTATGTTTACATTGTAATACTGTACTTCTGACAGCCAACTTTCTAGCTCCGTCAACAACTTTAGGACTTTATTGTATTCCCAGAAAGCTTGGATTATTGAGTCATTATTAGTTTTACACTTAAGACATGACTCTGTTGTTGTGATGTAGAATTTGTGAATTTTGTCTCTTGTATAATAAATTCTACATAACTTAAACTGGATAAGCGTACATTTTCATTAACTGTAATTTTGTTAATTATGCAATTGGTATTACCCACATTTTTTTAACGGTGGCAGTTATGCCATTCTAAAGAGCTTTATTCTCCCTGTAAGTTTTATGGGAAGATTATTACATTTAATTTGATCTGCTTTCATATTGTTGAGTATTGGAATAAAGTTATCTTAAAATATTTTTGGTTTGTTGGCATGTATTAAGCATCCTTAGTATTTCATATTTTTTGTGATCCACTTAAAGGATTGCTGTAGATCGTGAGTTATTTGTTACATTTTTCAGATTTCCATTATTTTGTTTTTTTTCCACATTCATTTTAGATCCTGAGATTTTGAGTATTCACACAATATTTTTTAGAAAAGGGGGCACTGCGTTTTAATATTGGTCAGGTATGTGGTTTAATGTTTACCAATACTGATACCTGTTACGTTTGGGTCCTGTCTAATTATAACTGCAATTGGTTAAATTGCCAGTGCAAACTGGAGGGGGGAGAGGGGATATCCCTGTCTTGTGCCCCTTTCTAAATCAATTTATTTAGATAATGTGTAATTCCTGTATATTTTTGCTTTAGGACACACAGCTACAGTATGTCACTAAAATAATGTCAGGTTATGGGATTGACGATCACTCACAGCCCAAGTAAAGTAGCTGGGGATTTTTTCAAACTTAGTGCTAACCACCGTTTCATCCTACCCTGTATACCCACTGTATCTCAACAGGAGTAGACTTTGCTTGGTGACTCAGTTATTTGGCCAGGGCAGAGTAGGGTAGTTGTCTACGGTTTGTGTGTGTGTATGTGTGTGCGTGTGTGTCTATCCGTGTATGTGCATGTGTATGTGCGTGCACAAGTGTGGGAGGTGGATAATATTGACACAAAGGCAACAACTATTTGTCCCAGTTCTCACAGTGAACGCTCCGACAGCCGGGTTAGAGACAAACACCTCTGACTCACCACCGGGTTATCAAGACCCTGTGACCCTCTTATCCTGCTGCTTAGGTCCTGCAATTAAACCTATAGAGTTACCCAGCATCTAGCTACACCTAGCTGCACCTAGCTACTCCCGTGACCTGCATGTGAAGTGGATCAGCCTGGCTTCAGTGCACCTTAACTGAGTGAAGTGATCAGTGAGATCAGTGTCTCTTTAATAAGGGGTGTTCACAGCCAGGCCCAGGGAATTTATCCATTCAAAGTGTGTTGGTAATATGTCTTGTATACATGATGAAATGCATTTGAAACAGATTTTCACCAATTCTGTGTTTCAGCAAATACAAACAAAAAACAACCTTGTTTTCCCATAGGGATATACTCTATTTACATTTTGAAATGTTAAAAATGCCTTTTCAGTTTTCAGGTTTATTCAAGTACATTGACAATATAATTGAACATATTTTCTGTGAAATATTCAGTGGAAAGAAGTGCAGATGGTCCCCCCTGAGAGTTTATTTGAGGCAGGGTGGAGGGGTACAGGAGGGGTCATGGAGGTCATGAGGTCAGGAAGTAACCCAAGTCTTGGTCTCTTGGGTCACCAAACAGGAAGTAAAACAACTCCTCAGGATATTACTCACCAGTGAAATGATCACAGTGAGAAGATGCAGGGTAATGTAATCAGAGAAAACACAGGTGGAGTGCTGAAATTGTTAGAATGCTCTTTATGACACAATGTTACAATTAGGTGAATGTTTTTTTTGACCAAGTTACACTTCTCAAAAGGCACGGAATTGGTGGAACAACCCTTTTATGAGTTATTTTACAACCATCTAAAATATAACTTTCTGACAAGAACCAAATAATACCGATTAATTTGAACTGTTTGTTAATGATTAAAAAATAAAATAACAATAATAATATTACCTAATAATTAACTCTACGCTACTTATACACAATTTAAAATCAGTCATACCTGTTATTAAAATAATTATTTTTCTATTTCCATACCCCTCCTATAGCCTGCTGTGTTTCAGTTTCACGGTGGAAACCTCTCCTATAGCCTGGCTGTTTTTCAGTTTCACAGTGGAAACCTCTCCTATAGCCTGGCTGTGTTTCAGTTTCACAGTGGAAACCTCTCCTATAGTCTGGCTGTGTTTTAGTTTCACGGTGGAAACCCCTCCTATAGCCTGGCTGTGTTTCAGTTTCACGGTAGGAACCCCTCCTATAGCCTGGCTGTGTTTCAGTTTCACGGTGGAAACCCCTCCTATAGCCTGGCTGTGTTTCAGTTTCACAGTGGAAACCTCTCCTATAGCCTGGCTGTGTTTTAGTTTCACGGTGGAAACCCCTCCTATAGCCTGGCTGTGTTTCAGTTTCACGGTAGGAACCCCTCCTATAGCCTGGCTGTGCTTCAGTTTCACAGTGGAAACCTCCCCTATAGCCTGGCTGTGTTTCAGTTTCACAGTGGAAACCTCTCCTATAGCCTGGCTGTGTTTTAGTTTCACGGTGGAAACCCCTCCTATAGCCTGGCTGTGTTTCAGTTTCACAGCGGAAACCTCTCCTATAGCCTGGCTGTGTTTTAGTTTCACGGTGGAAACCTCTCCTATAGCCTGGCATGTTTTAGTTTCACGGTGGAAACCCCTCCTATAGCCTGGCTGTGTTTCAGTTTCACGGTAGAAACCCCTCCTATAGCCTGGCTGTGCTTCAGTTTCATGCGTGACTTGCTAATGTCTCTGTCCTTGACATACACAGCCACCTCCTTGGGCAGGCACTAGTTAATTTTTATCGCTTTTGAAAGCCCCACCTCCCCAAACCGGGCACTCTCTGGGGCTCAGCATGAATGTTACATTGACACAAATGAAAAAAGGGATCTCTATGTTGGCTGAGCTCTGAATCCCACCGTCAACAGGCTCAATTATGAAGAAGTAATACCTGCGCCTTTATTTATGTGAAAATAAATATGTGTGAAAGCTTTTAAAACATTTGGTTTATTTGACTTTGTGTTTTTTCGGCGCCACTTCACTCCACTGACCCCTTTTTCCATAAGGACTCCTCTAGAGGATAGGACGGTCGGCCAAGGAAAACTAAAAGTGTTTGCTTCTTTAGGCCAATCAGAAAGAGCTGATGGCGATTTGTGGTCCAATCAGAGTCACTGATAGATTTTTCTCAACCTCCATGTTGATTTCCTGGATTGTCAGTCCTTGCAGCTGCAGCTCGATATTAATTTGAGAGTGGTAACATTTCCCCAGCCCAGTCTCTCAGCCTTATACCAAACCAGGTATTAGGGCTGCCATTGAGCTGAAACAAAAAATCAGGATTTGTACCTTAAAGCGACTAAGTAGATAATCCAAGTAGATCATAATGCTACTACAGATCGTGTGTGGTTAATATATTGATTCTCAACCTCTGTCTTATGGACATTTATGTTGAGTCCCATATTGCACCGTAATACCCATATATTGCACTACCCCTATGGGTCCTGGTCAAATGTAGTGCACTACAGTACATAGGGAATAGGGTGCCGTTTGGGACAAAGACTGATGAGCTGTATACTAAGACCCTTCTATTGACTCGAGGACCACAGCCCACAGTGCGGTAACTCCTATCCAAATGTTATGTTTTTAGGTTTCAGCGAATGTCATGAGAAAGATTAATGAACATACACTCAATGATATGGTTAGTTTGAAAAATGAGATTATTTTTGCTATGCAACCATTTTCTTTTCTTTATATAAGGTACTTATAAATATTAATCAACCAGAGGCTAATGTATTTTGTTTACAGTATTCTACTGGCATCCAGCAATTCTCAGAACCAAACGAGGAGCTAAGAGAAATATGAATTCCAACATGGTTGAGGGACTCTTTACCACACACACACACACACACACACACACACACACACACACACACACACACACACACACACACACACACACACACACACATCATACACACACACACATCATACACACACACACATCATACACACACACACATCATACACACACACACACACATCATACACACATCACACACACATCATACACACATCACACACACATCACACATCACACAAGCACGCATGCATGCACACCACCACCACACAACCTTCCCTCCGCCCTGTTTAAGCCATGCATGAGTAGTATGAAAACAAGACCTCCGTTACACTGCTCTGGAAGTGACATGACACCGATGAGGCACCGATGAAGCTGCTGGATCCCTAGTGTTAATCATGGGTGAGGTTGATTGCTGGCTGGGCTGACAACTGGGCTGCGGCCCAAAGTATGTGTGTGTGTGCGTGTGTCCGTCTATAGGTATATGTGTGTGCGTGCATGTGTGTTTGTGTGCATATGTGTGTGTGGTAGCGTGCATGTGTGTGTGTGTGGTGTGGCTGTAAATGTATATGGGGGGATACCAAGGCCTCTCTAAATACTGGGGTTGGTCCTGTCAGTTGGGCGACAGTTTGAGAAGTCTGCGTTCACACGTCAGGACCAGACCTCAGCGGTGGCGGGGCGGCGGCGAGGTCATGATGACCTCACCCATCTGTGGCTTCCCTCACGTCAGCCGCCAGTGTCCTTATGTATGTGGGAAAGGGTCTTCAAACCTGTCATATCAAGCTCTCACAGTCTCACTGCAGAATTAGACGTTGATCAACGTTTCTCCAAACGTCAAATTTCAAAAGTAGCTCCAAGGTTAAAACCTCTTATGGCTCTTGCGAATTTTCGCAGCTTTTTGTTAAAAATCGCGCAACATTTCAGCGCCCTGCTACTCATGCCAGGAATATAGTATATGCATATGATTAGTATGTGTGGATAAAAAACACTCAGACATTTCTAAAACTGGTTAAATCACGGCTGTGACTATAACAGAACTATATCTAGGCTATATATGGACCGATTTAATCGAAAAAAAGACCCAAATAAATGTTTATGGGACATCTAGGAGTGCCAAGAAAGAAGCTCGTCAAAGATAATTAATGTTTTATATTTTATTTTTGATGCGTTTCGGTAGCGCCTAATACCTAAAGTTGCAAAATCTGTCGTGTTAGGTGACATTGCAGTATTTTGGGGGTACATGCTATCAGATAATAGCTTCTCACGCTATATATGGACCGATTTAATCGAAAAGCATTTTACAAATCTGACTTGGTGGATAGATTCACAACGAGTGTAGCTTTAATTCACTACCTTGAATGTGTATTTTAATGAAAGTTTAATGAAAGTTTGAGTTTTATCAAAAACTATAGGTGGCGCTCTGAAATTCCGCTGAGTGATGTTCCTGCATGGGAACAGTATTCTGCGTCATCCTTGTTTTGGATAGGGTTAAAACATTAAGTTTAGACACTCATTCTGAATGGTTAAGGTAAGGATTAAGTTTGGGATAGGGTAAGAAAATCGAAATAAAAAATATTGTGTCCACCACTGTGGTCAAACACGCAACCTTCTGATCCAGAGTCATGAGATTATGCCCGTCCATCATCCCGTCTGTAACGCCCTGGCAAAACCTTGATGGTAATAGCGCTCACTGTGGCCCCCAAGTGGCCGGTTTCGAAGGCATTTCCCAACGTCCTCAGGATGTGGATAGATGTCCAATTACGAAGTCACACTTGAGCGATCTGCCTGGTCATGCATATATACCCACACACACACACACACACACACACACACACACACACACACACACACACACACACAACCCAACACCCTTACACACTGTATCTCCACTCTAAGGCTCTGAGTCACTTTCTACCATTTGCAGATGTGAAGACAATCCCTGGGAAAAACAGATGTTTTACAACACACAGACATACATTTGGTGGCACAGGTCACGACATAATATGGAAAAGATTTCAACTTGAGACATTACTGAATATGATGTTTGTTAACCTGTTGCTTCTACTCGGGACGCTTGCGTCCCAACTAGAGCTCTGGAAATGCAAATGCGCTACGCTAAATGCTAATAGTATTAGTTAAAACTCAAAAGTTCATTAAAATACACATGCAGGGTATCGAATTAAAGCTACACTCGTTGTGAATCCAGGCAGATTCAGATTTTTAAAATGCTTTTCGGCGAAAGCATGAGAAGCTATTATCTGATAGCATGCAACACCCCAAAGACCCACAGGGGACGTAAACAAAATAATTAGCATTTCGGCGTTACACAAACCGCACAATAAAATAGAAAACATTCATTACCTTTCACCATCTTCTTTGTTGGCACTCCTAGATGTCCCATAAACACTATTTGGGTCTTTATTTCGATTAAATCGGTCCATATAAAGCCTAGATATCGTTATATGTAGACTGTGTGATAAACGAAAAAAACATCGTTTCAAAACGTAACGTCATTTTTTAAAATTCAAAAAGTCGACGATAAACTTTCACAAAACACTTCGAAATACGTTTGTAATGCAACTTTAGGTATTAGTAAACGTTAATAAGCGATAAAATTCATCAGGAGGCGATGTAAAGATCATTAGCTGTCCGTCTGGAAAAATGTCCGGCTAGAAACTCAACGAAAATATCCGTTCCTAGACCGGAGGAGATACGGTGTCCTGCATGTGTTTGACCAAGAAAAAACTCGAAGGGAAATGACAAGACTCTAGCCACCGTGTGGAAGCTGTAGGTACTGCAACCTCAGTCAATTAATTGTGGTTCACGTTTATCAATGGGTTCAAGTAGCGCATGGATATATTTTCCCATTTTCAGTGATCAGTTTTTCCTGTGCTTTTCGATGTAAATGCCGTTCTGGTAAAGCCACAGCAGTGATTTAACCAGTTTTTTAAACGTCTGAGTGTTTTCTATCCACACAGACTAAGCAAATGCATATACTATATTCCTGGCATGAGTAGCAGGGCGCTGAAATGTTGCGCGATTTTTAACAGAATGTTCAAAAAAGTAGAGGGTCGACTTAAGAGGTTAATATTCAACCTAGGAGTCAGTTAGCGGGTAAGCACTGTACATGAATCCCTGTCAATGCATGATATGATTACTGGCAAAACCAAAACTTTTCTGAGACTATTTCTGAGATTGGTCAGGCAGAAATGATGAATAGTACTGTGAATGTCAGAATAGTCTGTCTGTATAGTCTGTCTGTATAGTATCAATCACCACACAATACCCCATAATGACAAAGGAAAAACAGGTTTCTAGAAACCCTGTATTTGGGGAGTTTCTCCCATTCTTCTTTGCAGATCCTCTTAAGCACTGTCAGTGTCTCTGTACAGCTATTTTCAGGTCTCTCCAGAGATGTTAGATCGGGTTCAAGTTCAGGCTCTGGCTGGACCACTCAAGGACATTCAGAGACTTGTCCCGAAGCCGCTCCTTCGTTTTCTTGGCTGTGTTCTTATGGTCGTTGTCCTGTTGGAAGATGAACCTTCACCCCAGTCTGAGGTCCTAAACGCTCTGGAGCAGATTTTCATTAAGGATCTCTCTGTACTTTGCTGCATTCATCTTTCCCTCGATCCTGACTAGTCTCCCAGTCCCTACCGCTAAAAAACATCCCCACAGCATTTTTTTTTTTTACCTTTATTTAACCAGGCAAGTCAGTTAAGAACAAATTCTTATTTTCAATGACGGCCTAGGAACAGAGGGTTAACTGCCTGTTCAGGGGCAGAACGACAGATTTGTACCTTGTCAGCTCGGGGGTTTGAACTTGCAACCTTCCGGTTACTAGTCCAACGCTCTAACCACTAGGCTACCCTGCCGCCCCATACTTCCGCGTAGGGATGGTGCCAGATTTACTCCAGACGTGATGCTTGGCATTTACTCTAGACACGATGCTTGGCATTCAGGCCAAAGAGTTCAGTCTTGGTTTCATCAGAGCAGAGAAGATTGTTTCTCATGGCCTGAGACTCATTTAGGTGCATTTTGTTAAACTCCAAGCGGGCTGTCAAACTGGCCACTCTACCATAAAGGCCTGATTGTTGGAGTGCTGTGGAGTTGGTTGTCCTTCTGGAAGGTTCCCCCATCTCCACAGAGCAATTCTGGAGCTCTGTCAGAGTGACCATTGGGTTTTTGGTCACCTCCCTGACCAAGGCCCTTCTCCCCTGATTGCTCAGTTTGGCCGAGCGGACAGCTCTAGTCTTGGTGGTTCCAAACTCCTTCCATTTAAGAATGACTCCAATCAAGTTGTAGAAACACCTCAAGGATGATCAATGGAAACAGGATACACCTGAGCTCAATTTCGAGTCTCATAGCAAAGGGTCTGAATACTTATTTAAATAAGGTATTTCAGTTTTTTTTATTTTTTATAAATGTACAAACATTTCTAAAAAGCTGTTTTCGCTTTGGGGTGTTGTGTGTAGATTGATGAGGGGAACAATTTTTCAATACGTTTTAGAATAAAGTTGTAATGTAACAAAATGTGGGAAAAGGATGTGAATACTTTCCAAATGCACTGTAAGTGTGTGTGTTTGTGTGTGTTTGTGTGTGTGTGTGTGTTTGGAATTTGTGTGTGTGTGTTGTTTGTGTGTGTTTGTGTGTGTGTTTGGCATTTGTGTGTGTGTGTGTGTGTGTGTTTGGCATTTGTGTGTGTGTGTGTGTGTGTGTTTGGCATTTGTGTGTGTGCGTGTGCGTGTGTGTTTGTGTGTGTTGTGTGTGTGTTTGGCATTTGTGTGTGTGTGTGTGTGTGTGTGTGTGTGTGTGTGTGTGTGTGTGTGTGTGTGTGTGTGTGTGTGTTTTTGTAGGCGACAAAGAGAACGCAGAACTCTATCTTGTAGTATAAACCCAGACTTTGATTAGACAGGTGGTCTGAAGCCTGAAGGATTAATGATCATCATTCCTAATGTCCGTCTGTCCATCCCACCTCCTCCTGTTATTGTCTCTGTTTATGTCCTAATGTCCGTCTGTCCATCCCACCTCCTCCTGTTATTGTCTCTGTTTATGTCCTAATGTCCGTCTGTCCATCCCACCTCCTCCTGTTATTGTCTCTGTTTATGTCCTAATGTCCGTCTGTCCATCCCACCTCCTCCTGTTATTGTCTCTGTTTACGTCCTAATGTCCGTCTGTCCATCCCACCTCCTCCATCCCACCTCCTCCTGTTATTGTCTCTGTTTATGTCCTAATGTCCGTCTGTCCATCCCACCTCCTCCTGTTATTGTCTCTGTTTACGTCCTAATGTCCGTCTGTCCATCCCACCTCCTCCTGTTATTGTCTCTGTTTATGTCCTAATGTCCGTCTGTCCATCCCACCTCCTGTTATTGTCTCTGTTTATGTCCTAATGTCCGTCTGTCCATCCCACCTCCTCCTGTTATTGTCTCTGTTTATGTCCTAATGTCCGTCTGTCCATCCCACCTCCTCCTGTTATTGTCTCTGTTTATGTCCGTCTGTCCGTCTGTCCATCCCACCTCCTCCTGTTATTGTCTCTGTTTATGTCCTAATGTCCGTCTGTCTATCCCGCCTCCTCCTGTTATTGTCTCTGTTTACGTCCTAATGTCCATCTGACTCTTCTCTTGTTTTTGTGTCATTACGTGTTCATTTATATTCACCTCTCTAACTGCACCTGGTTCCTAACGCCCTGCGTCTCCATTACACTGTGAGTCTGCCTGGAGTGCCATAGAGGTGGGGTTTGCTCTATTGTGACTATTCCATTCGTTCCATTGTGCTAGACAAGCTCAATCAAGTGCATCTTAACTATTTGAAAAAAATATATACAGTATATACTATTTGAACCCAGCTTCTAAAAGCAGTGCAAAGTTTTTTTCACCCAGAGAGGTGTTCCCACTTCCCTCTCCCCAGACAGGGTGGTCACTGCTTGCAGGCTTGCCAAGAGGGAGAATATATGACTTACTCTGCCCAGTCAGAACCCAGCCCTGATGTCAACAACCACAGGGCCAGGGAGGATTCTGCTGTTGCAATCAAATCAAATCAAATACAGTAGAGGCAACAGGGCCAGGGAGGATTCTGCTGTTCTAATCAAATCATATCAAATACTGTACTTTGAGGTCACAGGGCCAGGGAGGATTCTGCTGTTCTAATCAAATCAAATCAAATACTGTACTTTGAGGCCACAGGGCCAGGGAGGATTCTGCTGTTCTAATCAAATCATATCAAATACTTTACTTTGAGGCCACAGGGCCAGGGAGGATTCTGCTGTTCTAATCAAATCAAATCAAATACTGTACTTTGAGGCCACAGGGCCAGGGAGGATTCTGCTGTTCTAATCAAATCAAATCAAATACTGTACTTTGAGGCCACAGGGCCAGGGAGGATTCTGCTGTTCTAATCAAATCAAATCAAATACTGTACTTTGAGGCCACAGGGCCAGGGAAGATTCCGCTGTTCTAATCAAATCAAATCAAATACTTTACTTTGAGGCCACAGGGCCAGGGAGGATTCTGCTGTTCTAATCAAATCAAATCAAATACTTTACTTTGAGGCCACAGGGCCAGGGAGGATTCTGCTGTTCTAATCAAATCAAATCAAATACTTTACTTTGAGGCCACAGGGCCAGAGAGGATTCTGCTGTTCTAATCAAATTATATCAAATACTTTACTTTGAGGCCACAGGGCCAGGGAGGATTCTGCTGTTCTAATCAAATCATATCAAATACTTTACTTTGAGGCCACAGGGCCAGGGAGGATTCTGCTGTTCTAATCAAATCATATCAAATACTTTACTTTGAGGCCACAGGGCCAGAGAGGATTCTGCTGTTCTAATCAAATTATATCAAATACTTTACTTTGAGGTCACAGGGCCAGGGAGGATTCTGCTGTTCTAATCAAATTATATCAAATACTTTACTTTGAGGTCACAGGGCCAGGGAGGATTCTGCTGTTCTAATCAAATCAAATCAAATACTGTACTTTGAGGCCACAGGGCCAGGGAGGATTCTGCTGTTCTAATCAAATCAAATCAAATTCTGTACTTTGAGGCCACAGGGCCAGGGAGGATTCTGCTGTTCTAATAGAGTAGACTTTGAGGCCAGATGTGAACAGAGACATATCAGGCCAAACATACCCATGAAAAATAAGGGTTTATTACTTCTGAGCCCCAGACACAGAGCCAGTGGGCATAACACAACATGTCATGCACAGACATTTGGTGCATGTACTATTTTGCAACCCCTACCCACAACTCTCCCGTACCCCATCAACCAATCAAAATCACTTATACCCAACAGAGAGCAGACCTTAGAAGCTATTTTCTCCTGCTTCCCTTATTACCTCAGTAGCTACATGACTTCAATTTGTCATGTTATCTCAAACTTGCAACACCGCCAATTGCCTTTTAATGGCACAGTGAATGAAATCAAAGTTTACTTCAGGACTGCTCTTGGATATGTTTTTATTTGAGTTTGCTTGCTGTTTAGCTTACTGTCTGGCTTGCTGTCTGTCTGCGAGCAGATTTCTTCCTGAGTGGGACTGCAATGCAGACCAATATGCTTGAAAAGAGGATAAGTCACAATCAGCAAAATGTCAACTGGACAAGAGATGTATGTGACGTGACAACGTTTTGTTAACTTGCAAAGTTGTGCAGGAATGCTGTTTAACTAGTTGTTTACAACTTTATCGAACTAGCTAAATAAGTTGTCTAACTGTGTGGCATTAATAATTCCCTTCTTCATAACTAGTTACAGTAGCCACCCCACCGCTCTTTGCTAGGAAACATAACAGTACCATGTAAATGGCTACGATGTCTCCACTTCTCTATTCTCTTAGATGTGTGTGTCATCTTTCCAGTCGTATTACTGACAAATAAATATTAAGGCTTCTTACTTCAGTGGCTGAGTAGTGTATCAGTTCCAAAATGTATTACAATACATTGTATTGAGTTGATCAATGCAGCTGAACTGTACTTTTACCAAACCAAAATGACCGACATTGAAACCTTCAGCACATGATACAGTATATTTCAAATTCCACTCTTCAATCACACCAGAAGTTCAACATCATTAGCGTTGGGTTACGGAGAAGTACGGAGCTTGGCGCTCCTCCTCAGGTATCTTTTAGTGTAGTGAAACCTTTTAACACCACTATGCTTGGAATAGTTTAATTGGGACCAGATTGGTCTCAGGCTTTAAAATCAAGGACAGTTCTCTGATACACGCACACACACGTGCATGCACACACACACACACACACACACACACACACACACACACACACACACACACACACACACACACACACACACTAGAGATTAATGGCACCATATCCATGCTTCATCTACGTTTAGGGGCGTCATATCCATGCTACGTTTAGGGGCGTCATATCCATGCTACGTTTAGGGGCGTCATATCCATGCTACGTTTAGGGGCGTCATATCCATGCTACGTTTAGGGGCGTCATATCCATGCTACGTTTAGGGGCGGCATATCCATGCTACGTTTAGGGGCGGCATATCCATGCTACGTTTAGGGGCGTCATATCCATGCTACGTTTAGGGGCGTCATATCCATGCTACGTTTAGGGGCGGCATATCCATGCTACGTTTAGGGGCGTCATATCCATGCTACGTTTAGGGGCGTCATATCCATGCTACGTTTAGGGGCGGCATATCCATGCTACGTTTAGGGGCGTCATATCCATGCTACGTTTAGGGGCGGCATATCCATGCTACGTTTAGGGGAGTCATATCCATGCTACGTTTAGGGGCGTCATATCCATGCTACGTTTAGGGGCGGCATATCCATGCTACGTTTAGGGCGTCATATCCATGCTACGTTTAGGGGCGTCATATCCATGCTATGTTTAGGGCGTCATATCCATGCTACGTTTAGGGGCGTCATATCCATGCTACGTTTAGGGCGTCATATCCATGCTACGTTTAGGGCGGCATATCCATGCTACGTTTAGGGGCGGCATATCCATGCTACGTTTAGGGGCGTCATTTAGGGCGTCATCCATGCTACGTTTAGGGGCGTCATATCCATGCTACGTTTAGGGGCGGCATATCCATGCTACGTTTAGGGGCGTCATATCCATGCTACGTTTAGGGCGTCATATCCATGCTACGTTTAGGGCGTCATATCCATGCTACGTTTAGGGCGGCATATCCATGCTACGTTTAGGGCGTCATATCCATGCTACGTTTAGGGGCGGCATATCCATGCTACGTTTAGGGGCGTCATATCCATGCTACGTTTAGGGCGTCATATCCATGCTACGTTTAGGGCGTCATATCCATGCTACGTTTAGGGCGTCATATCCATGCTACGTTTAGGGCGTCATATCCATGCTACGTTTAGGGGCGTCATATCCATGCTACGTTTAGGGGCGTCATATCCATGCTACGTTTAGGGGCGTCATATCCATGCTACGTTTAGGGGCGTCATATCCATGCTACGTTTAGGGGCGTCATATCCATGCTACGTTTAGGGCATCATATCCATGCTACGTTTAGGGCGTCATATCCATGCTACGTTTAGGGGCGTCATATCCATGCTACGTTTAGGGGCGTCATATCCATGCTACGTTTAGGGGCGGCATATCCATGCTACGTTTAGGGGCGGCATATCCATGCTACGTTTAGGGGCGTCATATCCATGCTACATTTAGGGGCGTCATATCCATGCTACGTTTAGGGGCGGCAGGGTAGCCTAGTGGTTAGAGCATTGGGCTAGTAACCGAACGGTTGCAAGGTACAAATCTGTCATTCTGATTTAAGTTAACCCACCCATCATTGAAAATATCTGACTTGCCTAATTAGATATGGGTAAAATAAAAAAATCTCTAATAAACATCTCTATAGTGTTCTTCCCTTCAGATAGAAATCATGATACATCTCTACAGTGTCTATTCCTTTTGATAGATATCATGATACATCTCTAATAAACATCTCTACAGTGTGTATTCCTTTAGATATATATCATGATACATCTCTACAGTGTGTATTCCTTTAGATAGATATCATGATACATCTCTAATAAACATCTCTACAGTGTATATTCCTTCCGATAGATATCATGATACATCTCTACAGTGTCTATTCCTTTAGATAGATATCATGATACATCTCTAATAAACATCTCTACAGTGTATATTCCTTCCGATAGATATCATGATACATCTCTACAGTGTATATTCCTTTAGATAGATATCATGATACATCTCTACAGTGTGTATTCCTTCCGATAGATATCATGATACATCTCTACAGTGTCTATTCCTTTAGATAGATATCATGATACATCTCTAATAAACATCTCTACAGTGTATATTCCTTCCGATAGATATCATGATACATCTCTACAGTGTATATTCCTTTAGATAGATATCATGATACATCTCTACAGTGTGTATTCCTTCCGATAGATATCATGATACATCTCTACAGTGTCTTTCCCTTCAGATAGATATCATGATACATCTCTACAGTGTGTATTCCTTCAGATAGAGACCATGATACATCTCTAATAAACATCTCTACAGTGTATATCCCTTCAGATAGATATCATGATACTTCTCTAATAAACGTCTCTACAGTGTATATTCCTTCAGATAGAGATCATGATACATCTCTAATAAACATCTCTACAGTGTTTTCCCCCTAAAATAGTAGTCATGATGCATCTCTGATGTACAGTACCAGTCAAAAGTTTGGACACACCTACTCATTCAAGGGTTTTTCTTTATTTGGACTATTTTCTACATTGTAGAATAATAGTGAAGACATCAAAACTATGAAATTACACACATGGATTAGTAACCAAAAAAGTGTTCAAAATATATTTTAAATTGAGATTCTTCAAAGTAGCCACCCTTTGCCTTGATGACAGCTTTACACACTCTTGGCATTCATGGTAAGTTGGTGGTTGAAGATTTCCCTCTAGTGGTGTGTGCTTTGGCAAAGTGGGTGGGGTTATATCCTTCCTGTTTGGCCCTGTCCGGGGGTGTCCTCGGATGGGGCCACAGTGTCTCCTGACCCCTCCTGTCTCAGCCTCCAGTATTTATGCTGCAGTAGTTTATGTGTCGGGGGGCTAGGGTCAGTTTGTTATATCTGGCGTACTTCTCCTGTCCTATTCGGTGTCCTGTGTGAATCTAAGTGTGCGTTCTCTAATTCTCTCCTTCTCTCTTTCTTTCTCTCTCTCGGAGGACCTGAGCCCTAGGACCATGCCCCAGGACTACCTGACATGATGACTCCTTGCTGTCCCCAGTCCACCTGGCCATGCTGCTGCTCCAGTTTCAACTGGCCTGGGCCCTAGGACCATGTCCCAGGACTACCTGACATGATGACTCCTTGCTGTCCCCAGCCCACCTGGCCATGCTGCTGCTCCAGTTTAAACTGTTCTGCCTTACTATTATTCAACCATGCTGGTCATTTATGAACATTTGAACATCTTGGCCACGTTCTGTTATAATCTCCACCTGGCACAGCCAGAAGAGGACTGTCTCTAATTCTCTCTTTCTTTCTCTCTCTCGGAGGACCTGAGCCCTAGGACCGTGCCCCAGGACTACCTGACATGATGACTCCTTGCTGTCCCCAGTCCACCTAACTGTGCTGCTGCTCCAGTTTCAACTGTTCTGCCTTATTATTATTCGACCATGCTGGTCATTTATGAACATTTGAACATCTTGGTCATGTTCTGTTATAATCTCTACCCGGCACAGCCAGAAGAGGACTGGCCACCCCACATAGCCTGGTTCCTCTCTAGGTTTCTTCCTAGGTTTTGGCCTTTCTAGGGAGTTTTTCCTAGCCACCGTGCTTTTACACCTGCATTGTTTGCTGTTTGGGGTTTTAGGCTGGGTTTCTGTACAGCACTTTGAGATATCAGCTGATGTACGAAGGGCTATATAAATAAATTTGATTTGATTTGATTTGATTTGATTCTCTGACCCAGCTTCATGAGGTAGTCACCAGGGATGCATTTCAATAAACAGCATTTTTTTAAGTTAATTAATGGTGAATCAGTTGTGTTGTGACAAGGTGAGGGTTATATAAAACAGATAGCCCTATTTGGTAAAAGACCAAGTCCATATTATGGCAAGAACAGCTCAAATAAGCAAAGAGAAATCCATCATTACTTTAAGACATGAAGGTCAGTCAATCTGGAAAATGTCAAGAACTTTGAACTTTTCTTCAAGTGTAGTCGCAAAAACCATCAAGCGCTATGAGGAAACTGGCTCTCATGAGGACCGCCACAGGAAAGGAAGACCCAGAGTTACCTCTGCTGCAGAGGATACGTTACCAGCCTCAAATTACAGCCCAAATAAATGCTTCACAGAGTTCAAGTAACAGGCACATATCAACATCAACTGTTGAGAGGACACTGTGTGAATCATCCTTGCATGGTCGAGTTGCTGCAAAGAACCACTACAGAAGGACACCAATAAGAAGAAGAGACTTGCTTGGGCCAAGAAACACGAGCAATGGACATTAGACTAGAGGAAATCTGACTTTGGTGTCATGAGTCCAAATGTGAAATTTTTTAAATGTGACATTTTTGGTTCCAACCGCCGTGCCTTTGTGAGACGCAGAGTAGGTGAATAAATGATCTCCACAGTGGATCCCACCGTGAAGCATGGAGGAGGGGGTATGATGGTGCGGGGGTGCTTTGCTGGTGACACTGTCTGTGACTTGTTTAAAATTTCAAGGCACACTTAACCAGCATGGCTACCACAGCATTCTGCAGCGATTGGCCTGGTTTGCGCTTAGTGGGACTTTCATTTGTTTTTCAACAGGAAAATGACCCAACACACCTCAGGGCTGTGGAAGGGCTATTTGACCAAGAAGGAGAGTGATCAAGTGCTGCATCAGATGACCTGGCCTCCACAGTCACCCGACCTCTACCCAATTGAGATGATTTGGGATGAGTTGGACCGCAGAGTGAAGGAAAAGCAGCCAACAAGTGCTCAGCATTAGTGGGAACTCCTTCAAGACTGTTGGAAAAGCATTCCAGGTGAAGCTGGTTGAGAGAATGCCAACACTGTCATCAAGGCAAAGAGTGCCTACTTTGAAGAATTTGTTTAACGCTTTTTTGATTAGTACATGATTCCATATGTGTTATTTCATAGTTTTGATGTCTTCACTATTATTCTACAATGTAGAAAATAGTAAAAGTAATGAGTAGCTGTCCAAACCTTTGACTGGTACTGTACTGTATATCTCGCCCTTCAGATAAATATCCATGATGGCCATTGGTGTGTCAGAATCAGGTTTATTGTGTGGATGTGGCCATGGCATCCCCTCGTTAAGTTACCCCGTCCTGTTAATGGCTAAAAGGAATACTTAGTATGTCTTTATGTGTTAGTCAACTTTATTTCATGAGCTTTACTGCCTCTCTGGGGCGACTATAATCCTGTGCTTGTATTTTGGGAGCAACTTTTATTTGTGTTTGTATGATCCCCACCAACCTACTGTCCCAGACTCCTTTTCTCTGACATGTTTGTGTTGAGCACTGTCTACACTGCACATGCACACCACAACACACAACTTACTGAAGCTCTTAACAGGTTGTGGTGTTTTGTACTCAGTCCACATGGAGTGGGTCCATATTATTAGCTATATAGGATCAATACGTGTTATTGTAGTGATGTTTGCATTATTACATGATTAAATAAAGGTTACATTTAGGTTCAAAGGTAAACAAACATTGTCTTTAGTATGTTACAGAGGTGATTGGTGACCCACACATGTGATGAGCAACATGATGAGAATGAATGTCTAGGCTTTAGGCTAACAGGCTAACATAGTCACAGATGCTACCCGGGTTTGAGTCCAACCTGTCTGCCCAAGGTCCCTGGGTTTGAGTCCAGTCTGTCCGCCTAGGGGCCCAGGGTTTGAGTCCAGTCCATCCGCCTAGGGGCCCAGGGTTTGAGTCCAGTCCGTCCGCCTAGGGGCCCAGGGTTTGAGTCCAGTCCCTCCGCCTAGGGGCCCAGGGTTTGAGTCCAGTCTGTCCGCCTAGGGGCCCAGGGTTTGAGTCCCTCTGCCTAGGGTACCAGGGTTTGAGTCCAGTCCGTCCGCCTAGGGGCCCAGGGTTTGAGTCCAGTCCCTCTGCCTAGGGGCCCAGGGTTTGAGTCCAGTCCCTCTGCCTAGGGGCCCAGGGTTTGAGTCCAGTCCCTCCGCCTAGGGGCCCAGGGTTTGAGTCCAGTTCCTCCGCCTAGGGGCCCAGGGTTTGAGTCCCTCAGCCTAGGGGCCCAGGGTTTGAGTCCAGTCCCTCTGCCTAGGGGCCCAGGGTTTGAGTCCAGTCCCGCCGCATAGGGGCCCAGGGTTTGAGTCCAGTCCCTCCGCCTAGGGGCCCAGGGTTTGAGTCCCTCTACCTAGGGGCCCAGGGTTTGAGTCCAGTCCCTCTGCCTAGGGGCCCAGGGTTTGAGTCCCTCTGCCTAGGGGCCCAGGGTTTGAGTCCAGTCCGTCCGCCTAGGGGCCCAGAGTTTGAGTCCAGTCCGTCCGCCTAGGGGCCCAGGGTTTGAGTCCAGTCCCTCTGCCTAGGGGCCCAGGGTTTGAGTCCAGTCCTCTGCCTAGGGGCCCAGGGTTTGAGTCCAGTCCCTCCGCCTAGGGGCCCAGGGTTTGAGTCCAGTCCGTCTGCCTAGGGGCCCAGGGTTTGAGTCCGTTCACGCATGAAGTAGCAGACTCACTTTGTTGAGCTGTAGTAGTGTTCTGACTGTGTTTTTTCTCACTCAGCCTGGCAGGCCTTCTGCTGCAGAGGGTTGAGACTCATAATACATGTGTCTGGCAGTGCTTGGATTCTCTAGGTCCAGATGATGTTTGGCTGAAGCGCAGCACACTTGTCAAAGGGAACTTAGTGATGTTTCATAGGCAATTATTCCCCCTGTGTTGAAGTGTATCCACACACACACACACACACACACACACACACACACACACACACACACACACACACACACACACACACACACACACACACAAAAGCTGGGCTTGCCACAAAATAATTGTTTCCACACTGCGCTGTATGATGCATTACAATACATTTTCTCTGCAGTTTATCCTATAAAAAGCATGTTTTTACATTTCCACTTCATATGAGCTGAGTTGTAAATTACAGCTAAAATATGAGTAATTGCTGGACAGTTTTATTTTTTTTCAATTCAAGCATCGGTCAATACTGAAGCCCCTTTTTCAAAACTCTTCAGTCTGCATTACCAACATGCATCTTGGCCAAACTGTTAATCTCACCTCAAAAACTCACTCAAACCACCAAAACGCTTCATACTTTGAATGTACTAAAGTATACAATATATAACAAGAATGAATCAGAAATGCAGCAATTTGCTTCAATATACTTCATCTTATCTATATATTTGCATATAGCACAGTTTTCACACAATTGTTTACATGTTTGCTGAATCTTTGGGCCATTTTCCCAAAAATCTAAACACAAAATCACAAAACTCTACAAATCTCTAGCAAAAGCAAACATTGCATTCAGAACTGTTTTCTCTCTTTCCAAATTATTATTTTTTTGCATTAAAATGACACACATGCGTCATGTGAATAGCTCTGTCTACCAACCAACACACTGATGTGCTCAACACAAACACTACGAATATCCCATCAGTAGGTTTATGCTTTATGCATTTTCAGTGTTACACTGTAGACAGTTGTAAAAGCATGGTACAGTAATGTATACCTACTCAAATATACATAAATAAACACACAAAAATGCAAAACATTAACAAAAACATTGTCATTTATTTCCAAAATGCAGTATTTCTGAACACTTGTGTTTTGTATGTAACACTTTCCAAACCCAACAGGAGAAAACCAGGAAAAACATTCAGTAAGATGAAGAGTTTTCAGTACAAAAATAAAAAATGAAAGTGGCTCATTCTTTCACAACTCTAAACACAAAAAAACAAAAACACATGCAAAATGTAAGAGAAAAGGCATTAGGCTGCATCCTGCTTCCTATTTTGATCTGACCACAGCACCTCATCTACATCACAAGCCATGTTCTTCCTGGATAAACAGCACCTCATCTACATCACAAGCCATGTTCTTCCTGGATAAACAGCACCTCATCTACATCACAAGCCATGTTCTTCCTGGATAAACAGCACCTCATCTACATCACAAGCCATGTTCTTCCTGGCTAAACAGCACCTCATCTACATCACAAGCCATGTTCTTCCTGGCTAAACAGCAGGGAAAAGATCTTCTGGAGTGACGGATCCAGCCGCTGAAAGCCCCCACATCAACTTCACCACATGCTTCCTCCATTGGCTGGAGAAGAGGCTCGCGTGGGAGGGGATGGCGGTCATACACCTTCCATCGACATGCTGAAAAAGACTATTCAATTGGGTTTGGGAATGGGTAATATGGTGGGAGGTATAGAAAAATAAATTGTGGGTAGTCGATGAACCAGTTGTGGACCAGAGCAGCCTGGTGGAAACACACATTGTCCCAGATGACAACATGCCTGGGCTGCTCTGATCCACCCCTCTGCTTGGCTGGAATGAGGATTCCATGTAGTGTGTCCAGGAATGTGATGAGAAGGGCGGTGTTGTAGGGACCAAGGTTGGCATGGGGATGGAGGACGCCTTGCTGGCTAACATCTGCGTACATGGTGATATTCCCTCCACGCTGTCCAGGGACATTCACAATGGCACGGTGGCCGATAATGTTCCGTCCCTTCTTTTGGCTAAGTTGTAGCCAACCTCATCAATGTAAATATAAACGTGCTGAATTGCAGCGGCATCCAGTTCCAAGCCTCTCTGAAACAGACAAGACAATATGTGACATAGACCTAGAGCAGTCAATATGGTGAGGCACAATACACTGGATTACAGTACTGTAATGTATCTATACAGTGCTGATATGATAGTACATTCACAGTATCGTACTTACTTGCACATATTCATAGCGCTGTTCTTTAACCCTCTCTGAGTTCAAATGACACCCCGTAGACCCGTTTCATCCGGATTCGGTTGCGCTGTAATACACGATCCAATGTAGACAAGCCCACCTGGTGAACATTATTGAATATTGTGTTGTCTGCAATTATGTGGTTCTGGATTTCTCCTAGTCTAATGCTATTGTTTGCCACCACCATGTTCACAATAGCGGTCTCCTGTTCTGGTGTGAACGGTGTCTTCCACCATGGCCTGGCCGTCTCTCAGTTCTGGTGTGAACGGTGTCTTCCATCATGGCCTGGCCGTCTCTCAGTTCTGGTGTGGACAGCCGGTGTCTTCCACCATGGCCTGGCCGTCTCTCAGTTCTGGTGTGAACGGTGTCTTCCATCATGGCCTGGCCGTCTCTCAGTTCTGGTGTGGACAGCCGGTGTCTTCCACCATGGCCTGGCCGTTTCTCAGTTCTGGTGTGAACGGTGTCTTCCACCATGGCCTGGCCGTCTCTCAGTTCTGGTGTGGACAGCCGGTGTCTTCCACCATGGCCTGGCCGTCTCTCAGTTCTGGTGTGAACGGTGTCTTCCACCATGGCCTGGCCGTCTCTCAGTTCTGGTGTGAACGGTGTCTTCCACCATGGCCTGGCCGTCTCTCAGTTCTGGTGTTGACATCCGGTGTCTTCCATCATGGCCTGGCTGTCTCTCAGTTCTGGTGTGAACGGTGTCTTCCACCATGGCCTGGCCGTCTCTCAGTTCTGGTGTGGACAGCCGGTGTCTTCCACCATGGCCTGGCCGTCTCTCAGTTCTGGTGTGGACAGCCGGTGTCTTCCACCATGGCCTGGCCGTCTCTCAGTTCTGGTGTTGACAGCCGGTGTCTTCCACCATGGCCTGGCCGTCTCTCAGTTCTGGTGTGAACGGTGTCTTCCACCATGGCCTGGCCGTCTCTCAGTTCTGGTGTGAACGGTGTCTTCCATCATGGCCTGGCCGTCTCTCAGTTCTGGTGTGGACAGCCAGTGTCTTCCACCATGGCCTGGCCGTCTCTCAGTTCTGGTGTGAACAGCCAGTGTCTTCCACCATGGCCTGGCCTTCTCTCTGTTCTGGTGTGGACAGCCAGTGTCTTCCACCATGGCCTGGTCATCTCTCAGTTCTGGTGTGAACAGCCGGTGTCTTCCACCATGGCCTGGCCGTCTCTCAGTTCTGGTGTGAACGGTGTCTTCCATCATGGCCTGGTCATCTCTCAGTTCTGGTGTGAACAGCCGGTGTCGTCCACCATGGCCTGGCCGTCTCTCAGTTCTGCAAATGATCCAAAAATATGATATGATTGGTTACATCAAGCTAAAATAATATTTTTTTTTCAATATGAATTGACATTACTGTAACATTGGCCAAAAATCACTGAGTAACATAGGCCTACTGATATGTCAGTCTGCAGTATACTACAGTATACATACATAAAGAGCATAGTGTAGATGGTAGGTAACTTACCGGTTGTCGTTTCTGAATGTGTGGATGACAGGTTGGGCTGAACTCTCTGCCCAGCCTCCCTCAAACTCAATCCATATTTGAGCACATGGTCAACCATTGTGGCCGTGATCTCATCTGAGACAACTGTCCTTCCTCGTCCTCCTCTTCCTCCACTTACTCTCACTCCTTCACCTCTAGCTCTTGCTTCA